>NC_084826.1:5830139-6045166 GCF_958449725.1 Rosa rugosa | reverse complement strand
GAAAAAAAAGGATCTTTGCAGGATTGGTAGTCAGTATTTAGTGTTTGATATGATTGTATCTCAAGCTTTTGTGCTCACATTAGTTGTTTTTATGCTGCTTAGGGATGGGGTCCTGGTAAAATGCGAGATATATGGTGAAGTTCAAGTGAACTCCCATTTATCAGGTGTACCTGATTTGACTCTTTCCTTTTCAAACCCTTCTATTCTTGATGATGTAAGATTCCATCCATGTGTTCGGTTTCGGCCTTGGGAATCCCAGCAAATTCTGTCGTTTGTGCCGCCTGATGGACAGTTCAAGCTAATGAGTTACAGGTATGGTGTTAAACAGACACGTGTGATTTACGTTGTATGAAGTTTAGGACATACTAAAACTGGATAGGCTAATATAGTCAATTACTGTGATGCTTAATATCTATACAGGGTAATATGGTTGAGTTCAGCGAAAATTACCAAGTTTACAAATTAGAGTGTATAGTGTTGCATGATTTCTGTCCTTGTCTTATTTTAATTCTAACAAACCTCATGTGCCCTTGTGCAGGGTTAGAAAGTTGAAAAGCTCTCCAATCTATGTAAAGCCACAGCTAACCTCAGATGCTGGAACATGTCGTGTTAGTGTGATGGTTGGAATACGAAATGATCCTGGAAAGACCATTGATTCAATAACTGTGCAATTTCAACTGCCTCCATGCATTTTATCAGCTGATCTGACTTCAAATCATGGAACAGTAAACATTCTTTCAAATAAGGTACTAATATAGTATTGCCGTATTGGCATATAACTCATTACCTTGACATGACATCTACCCTTGTAAAAATGGTATATAGGTAATCCACTTTAGAAAATACTTTTTCGCTGCTGTTATGCTTTCTCATTGCAACATCTGCACTTTGCACCCAAAACTGCTGATGAGTATCTTCTGGTTGGATTTTGATTTTATATTCTTGTTTATGCAGACCTGTTCATGGTCAATTGGGCGTATTCCTAAAGATAAAACCCCTTCCATGTCTGGAACATTAGTGCTTGAAATGGGATTAGAGCGCCTTCATGTGTTCCCCACATTTCAAGCAAGTTTTAGGATCATGGGTGTTGCTCTCTCTGGCTTGCAGATAGATAAGCTCGATTTGAGGAATCTACCAAATCGACCATACAAGGGCTTTCGAGCACTCACTAAAGCAGGGCAATTTGAAGTTAGGTCGTAATTCAGCAATACAATTTTTTTTTCTTTCAAAGCTGTGTGAAATGAGATCAATTTGTGTACATTATGGTGTGAGAATGCCACTGATAGTTTCATCTGTAAATTTCTTTTTTGTTATAGAAAATCTTTGGTCTGAGATCCTAATAACAGTGCTGATGATTAAGGTGAAATCCAGATATAGTGATTTTGCCCTGTACTGAAAATTTACAAAATGACAAGAAAATAAAAGAGAAGTCTGTTTCACATAATTGGAATTAGAATTTGTTGGCCTACCTCATGTTAACTTAGTATGCTTGAAGATGAGAAGCATCAAACATGGGAGAATTGCTGATAAATTAAACAATGAATGTTCTTGAACTCCAAATTGGTGGAAGAAGAAAAATAAACTAGGGAAGTGAGCCTTGGATTACAAAATTTTGTACAATCTCACGGTACTTAAGCAGCCACCTTGTTCACTCTAAATGATTCCATAACCCGGCGAAGATCACTTTCTTCTTCCACAAATACATTTTCTGGTGTCTGTAATCTCAACGCATACAACTGGTTGTTTTCAACTCCTAGAACAGTTAGGTACCTCCTGTTCCATTCCATACTAACCACACGATCTTTCGGCATAACAGCCAGTTCATTGTTGCTTGCATATGATTTTATGTTCACCTGGAAAACACATTTCAAACCACATTATAAGGAAATAGTTCTAATAATGCACAGAACTGAAATTCACAACATCAAAATCACCTCACCTCAACTTGGTAATAAAGTTTCCCGTCATCAGCAACCCTTGAAGATGTAGAAAGAACTTTCCCCTCACGCTTCACCCCGAGTCTTGTAGACATGAACTCAGTCAGATACTGCCTAAGCACTTGCTTTGCGGCTACTTCTGGCGGACCCAGATCTTCAACGCTCTTGTAATTCGAGGATGAAGGAGAGGACAAATCCACAGCTAGGTTTTCATCAAGAATATAAGGGTCTCTAAAGAAAATGTCAGCTCCAGCACCTTTGACCTGAATCCAATTCTTAGGGTACTTGAATGAGTAGCCATCAAAACTATCTATGTACTCCCTCAACGCAACAGTTTGTTGAGCAAATGCAGGACTTTGCAAACTGACTTGAGAGAAGATGCAACCTGACAAGATTAAGGCCATTGCATTCCTCCTAGGAACTGCAAAATCTTTAGTCTGATTATATATTAGAAATATATAGCAACAAGATTCATTTTTTTTTTTATGTCAAATTTATAAATGTGTGGTATAGAGGACCTATATGTGACCGCTAGCATACCTTGGACGAAAAATCAGCACTACCCTTATTTGATGCACCTGACATTTGCTCAGTGAGGCTCACCTGCCATTGTGGTGATATGGTATCAGAGATGGAAAACTAGAACAAAATCCAAAAGACATATATGGAAAAGGAACAAAATTTGAAGGAAAAGGGTACGAAGTACTATATCAAATGAATTGGGTGCCACTCACAGTAAGAGTCTTCTTTACATTTGATGCTGCAACATGTAATGCTTCTTTTAGCTGTGATACCTTTCTCCTATACTGTAAAGTATGTATATATAAGTTGAGAAATAACTAGTCAATGAAGTTCCTAACATTTTGATACATGGAGCAGAAAGTAGAGCAAAATTTGTGAAAGACAGAATCACAGAAAGAGAACCTGGAGTTGGGTTTGAAGTCTGGTGCCATTAAAGTCAGAGAGAGAAGGAAGAGGAGAGAAGGAAGGTGGACTGTGCTGTTGGTGCTGCTGCATCATCACCAACCTTGCCATGTTTCCCTATCCTGCTTTCCTTTTCTTGCTTTCTGTTTGTTATATCCACAGCCTATCATTCATAGCATGTTATCAGCAACAATCTCCCTGACAGTATGAGACTCATAGCCAGAAAGAAACAAGAGATGGACTTTGAGGCCCAGTACCGAAGGCAGGCCAACAATAATGGGCCATACCTTTTTCTTCATATCACGAGTGAATATAATTAACTCTATATATATATTTTTTCATTTAGGCTTCTTTTGGTCCTAGAGATCTGTGAAAGCTATTTCTTTAATTATAACGTACACGGAGCTAGAAAATCAATAATCTTACTACCTAAAATGATTTGCATTCCGGCCAATTTTGAAGACCAATATGGCTCATTAGCTCATCCCTTTCTGAAAAATAAAAATCATCAATACAGGCTGATGCTAAACTCGATTTTTATGTCCTACAAATAAAATCTCTACGTCATTACATTGCAATTAAGAATATAGGTAATCAAACCTGTATCTCTCGCAACATGTTCATGTGAAGGGTGACATGGTGTTATTTTCTTTTGGTTGTAAATGGCATGACATGAGTGGTGGCGTGGTGCCTAAGAAATTGGGCTGCCTAGAATTTGGGATACGAAAAGTAGTGGATAGTGTTCTCTGAACAAGTCACCAGTCCTTATCCACTGAACTCTAGACACGTGCAAATGTCTGAAATGCCCTTGCGTTCACGCAATAAACAGCCATAACCAAAGTTTATGAATACTAATGTTAATATTCTATAAATTATCCTTTCTTCTCAAAAAATAAAAAACTAGATTTATAATTTGCCACGTACACCCCTGCAAGTTTCAAGCGGCGGCTCCCAAAAGCGAAAATATCTACTTCAAGAGCATATTATTTTTGTTTGGGGAATTTTTGGATGATTAATCAAACATGTTTTGGATGATTAAATTTTAGAGTAATTTCAATTATTGTAGTTAGCCAAAACATTATTTTGTGTATTAAAACATGTTGTTAAAGGTGCTAATTTATTGATAATGTTTTCTACTATATTTCAGTCGATTAATAATTTATAAAATAATTATTTTTATGGTCTCGAACTGAACGGTTTTTCTTTTGGTTTCCAACAACCACAAAATCAAATATTAATTTCATTGCACCAAAATTTCTTTAAAAGAGTTGAACGAGTTGCTGGAGTGAAAGTTGCGTTAGTCCTTATTTAAAAAAGATATAACATCATTATTCAAAAAAGAAAAAGAAAAAAGATATAACATCTATGAGTACTTATACCATATATCATCATGTATAACATCCTTGCTCAAAGAATGTCCCACCAGTTGAAGACATGAGTTTTTAAATTTTATTATCAGTTTGTGTCTTTGTGACTTCGATTGTTCATGAATCGAATTTCGAACTTCAAACGTATAAAATAGAAAATACATGTGATCATGAGGCAAAATACATATGATCGTGAGGCTGATACTTGAAAATTAAATATACCCTTTTTCTAAAAATACAATTTAGTTCTAAATGCATCCACTTCGTTAATTATGGCAATATCATCAAACAAAATATATATATTGATTACATAGTAATTAGGGAGTGCTTAAGTAAATCTAATAAGTAATAACCAATTAAAGTATGTCATCTGCCAGGGTTGCCCTTCCTTCCCTCTCTACACCCAAACCCTATCCTGCTTTCCTTTTCTTGCTTTCTGTTGGTTATATCCACAGCCTATCATTCATAGCATGTTATCAGCAACAATCTCCCTGACAGTGAGTCTAATCATATAGCCAGAAAGAAACAAAGAGATGGACTTTGAGGCCCAGTACCGAAGGCAGGCCAACAATAATGGGCCATACCTTTTTCTTCATATCACGAGTGAATATATATTTTCATTTAGGCTTCTTTTGGTCCTAGAGAATTAGAGATTACTGTGAAAGCTATTTCTTTATTTATGACGTACACTGAGCTAGAAAATCAATAATCTTACTACCTTGTTAAGTAACATGATTTGCATTCCGCCCAATTATCTTGCATACTCAACTAAGAGTCTCCTGAACATCAATTTCGATAATAATTTCACTTTCAAGACCAATATGGCTCATCCCCTTTCGAAAAATAAAAATCATCAATAAAAGAACTCGCTTTTTATGTCTACATATAAAATCTCTATGTCATTACATTGCAATTAAGAATATAGGTAATCAAACCTGCTTTGTTCTTATTTCTCTCAACATGTTCATGTGAAGGGTGACATGGTGTTATTTTCTTTTGGTTGTTTTAGGTTGTAAATGGCATGATATGAGTGGTGGCGTGGTGCCTAAGAAATTGGGCTGCCTAGAATTTGGGATACGAAAAGTAGTGGATAGTGTTCTCTGAACAAGTCACCAACCCTTATCCACTGAACTCTAGACACGTGAAAATGTCTGAAATGCCCTTGCGTTCACGCAATAAACAGCCATAACCAGAAGTTTATGAATACTAATGTTAATATTTAACTAGATTTATAATTTGCCACGTACACCACCGCAAGTTGATTACAGGGAGAGCGGCGGCTCCCAAAAGCGAAAATATCTACTTCAAAGAGCAGATTATTTTTGTTTGGAGAATTTTTGGATGATTAAACATGTTTTGGATTGATTAAATTTTAGAGTAATTTCAATTATTGTAGTTAGCCTATCTATAATATGAGGATTTATTTCGTATTAAAACATGTTGTTAGAGCATTTTTAGCAGATTATCTATTTTGGCTCCTTAACTATTTTAGAGAACATGTTTAGATTTTTATCTATTTTAGCAACTGCACCAAACTCCTAAAGTGGTTAGTTAAAATGACTTTTTAACTATTTTAGCTAAAATTTAATTCAAAAATGACTAACACTGCTAAAGATGCTCTTAAATGTACTAATTTATTGATGATGTTTTCTACTTTATTTCAGTCGATTAATAATTTATAAAATGATTATTTTTATGGTCTCGAACTAAACGGTTTCTCTATTGGTTTCCAACAACCACAAAATCAAATATTAATTTCATTGCACCAAAATTTCTTTAAGAGAGTTGAACGAGCTATTGAAGTGAAAGTTGCGTTAGTCTTTATTTAAAGAAGATATAACATCTATGGATACTTATACAATACACCATCATGTATAACTTCCTTGCTCAAAGAATGTCCCGCCGGTTGAAGACATGAGTTTTTAAATTTTATTATCAGTTTGTGACTTCGATTGTTCATGAATCGAATTTCAAACTTCAAACGTATAAAATAGAAAGTACATATGATTATAAGACAAAATACATATCACCGTGAGGCAGATACTTGAAAAGTAAATATATCCTTTTTCTAAAAATACAATTTAGTTCTAAATGCATCCACTTCGTTAATTATGGCAATATCATCAAACAAAAATGTATTACATAGTAATTAGGGAGTGCTTAAGTAAATCTACTAACCAATTAAAGTATGTCACCTGCCAGGGTTGCCCTTCCTTCCCTCTCTACACCCAAACAGCCTATATATAAAACCACAACTTCCACTATTTATACTTCCACCAATTTTGTCGTCCAAAAACGGTGGCTTGTTGCTACAATTTCTCTCTTCCTCCGATGATCGTCTTCCCTCTATGTAAGTTGAACGCAAATCCCAGCTCTCTATCTCAATCTTCAAAGGCCCAGAATAGCTGTGTATATGCATGATATAGTTACAATATTAAAGATTTGAAATTTGCTGATCAATCATACTTGTTATTGTTGGATATGATTTCCCTTAGTTTTCTTTGTCATTCTACAATGAAACCCACTTGTAGAATCCTGAGTGGTATTCGAAACTCTGCGTTTTTCGGGTTCACGCCTGTTAAAATCCACAGTGGGTCAGCAAAGAATGGAAATTTATCAAAGTTGTGCATAAATTTTGAGCAGAAAGGCCAATATCACACATACCCTTGTCGTGTATTAGGATTTGGGAGTGTTTTGAGTGATACCCAGAAAGCCTTTTCGGTATCCAATTGGAGTTTTGGCCAATCTGGGGTTATTTCTAGGTCATTTAGAAGTAGGGGTGTTTCTGTTATTGATAGTATTGGACCCAAGGGTCGTGATTTTTCGACATCGGTGGAGACCCGGGTGAATGAGAACAACTTTGAGAGGGTTTATGTTCAGGGTGGTATTAATGTGAAGCCTTTGGTCGTGGAAAGGATTGATAAGGATGAGAATGTTGTGGGGGAGGAACAGTCTAGGATAGAGGTTGCTGATGAAAATGTGAAGAATGCGGAGGGTTTGGATGAAGCTAAGGTTCTGAGTTCTGAGAGGGAGCTTTCGGATATTGAGAAGGACGCTTGGAAGCTGTTGAGGGATTCGCTTGTGATGTATTGTGGGAGTCCTATTGGGACTATGGCTGCAAATGATCCGAATGATAAGCAGCCATTGAATTATGATCAAGTGTTTATACGTGATTTTGTTCCATCAGCACTTGCTTTCTTGCTCAAGGGAGAAGGAGAGATTGTGAGGAACTTCCTGCTTCATACATTGCAATTGCAGGTAATCATTCACATTTATTCGTCTCTTTGTGGTTTTTCATGTTGTGTTGTTGATCTTCAAGCCTTCATCATTATGCATTTCCTTCTTTTTTGTGGTGGAGCTATTCTTAATATATGATTAACTGATTAATCTTGAATGAAAACCTTGTTTAAATTTTGTTGTGGATTAGAAATTATTAAATAATCAAGAGTTCCTATGTATTACATTTAAACATTGGTACTAATGGAGTTCAACAAGTGACATCATTCTTTTTTTTTTTCTTTTTTTTTGCCAAACCAACATTCCATTGATCTTGGTGAAGTAGTAATATATAGTCAACTGATACCTATCTATATATTCTAAGAAAATGTTACTCTAATCTCTTTTTATGTTTTGAACAATTTTTTTTTTCCCAAACCTTTCATGCTGTTGTTGTTGACATAATGTACCATAAATTAAATGTTTTGGGTTTCATGAAATTCTTATCATAGGTTTCTTTTATCTTAGAGTTGGGAAAAAACTGTTGATTGCTATAGCCCAGGGCAGGGATTGATGCCTGCAAGTTTTAAAGTTAGAACTGTGCCTCTTGATGAGAACAAGTTTGAAGAAGTTTTGGATCCAGATTTTGGTGAATCAGCTATTGGCCGTGTCGCACCTGTGGATTCTGGTAAGTATTTCTGAACATTATATATTATGCTGCTAAAAAGGTAATAATTTGAAAGATGCTGCACAGTCTTTTGTTATTGTTGTCCAGCTGTTGTTGGATGCTTAGTCTGTGCGTTTTTGCACATGCTCCATACAGGGAATTTCTTTTTCCAATAAATTAATTTGCCCAGTTATGGTTCTGATGAATAATGATTTTTTTGTTTGTGCCATTAACTTCTCTGACAGGTTTGTGGTGGATTATTCTATTGAGGGCTTATGGAAAGATAACTGGTGACTATGGATTACAGGAAAGGGTGGATGTTCAGACAGGCTTGAAAATGATCCTGCACTTGTGTTTAACTGATGGGTTTGATATGTTTCCTTCTCTTTTAGTCACAGATGGCTCCTGTATGATAGACCGTCGGATGGGTATTCACGGTCATCCCCTCGAGATCCAAGTGAGTTCCTCAATTCCATAGTTCAGAAAGCTGCTTTAAGTCGTTGAGTTTTCATATTAGGCGTGAATAGAACTGATTCATTTATGTTATTTCTTTAGTCTATATTCTTAGCAGCTGCTTTCTTTGATTTTACTGCCATAAATTCAGATTGAATATTCCATTTTTGATGTACCTGAAATAAAAATATCTTGCTTGGTAGGAGGCCGGTAGGGTCTAGTTGGATATCATTCTTAATGCTTTCTAGAGGTTGTAAAAAAGGACGTAGAACTTATAGGGCCAAATCATTGATGGTGGGTTTCCTTCTTGAACTAATTGAGAGCAGCTACTTCTGAACTTTTAACTTTAGCTAGCTGACCCTAAGCTTTTCTGAAAATCTTGGGTTGTATCCTGGTCATGCCGTTTTATCTGATATCAGACCAGTTCTGTTGCGGTCCTATCTATCTTTTTCACGATCATATCAATTATACTTCATCATATTCAAGTTTATTTATATGTTACCTCATCTTTGGCTAGTATGATTTATATGAAGTTTGATTCTTCAGGCCTTATTTTACTCGGCTCTAAGGTGCTCCCGTGAGATGCTTGCCGTAAATGATGGATCCAAGAATTTGGTAAGGGCTATCAACAACAGACTCAGTGCTTTGTCATTCCACATCAGAGAATATTACTGGGTGGATATGAAAAAGATTAATGAGATATATCGATATAAGACAGAGGAGTACTCTACAGAAGCCACCAACAAGTTTAATATATATCCTGAACAAATTCCTATATGGTTAATGGACTGGATTCCAGAGGAAGGTGGATTCTTTATTGGCAATCTACAACCAGCTCACATGGACTTTAGGTTTTTCACTCTTGGAAATCTTTGGTCCATTGTTTCATCTTTGGGTACTCCAAAGCAAAATCAAGCTATATTGAATTTGGTTGAAGCCAAGTGGGATGATCTTGTCGGGCATATGCCACTTAAGATATGCTATCCTGCCTTGGAATATGAAGAGTGGCGTATAATCACTGGCAGTGACCCAAAGAATACGTGAGTTGGCTGTATAATCCTGTTTGTAGGTTTTGGGGTGTGTTAGATTTCTATAGCTGTACTAATTTTGTTATGGACTCCTGCAGCCCTTGGTCGTATCATAATGGTGGATCTTGGCCCACACTTCTGTGGCAGGTACGTTTTGCCTTGATGGAAGTATATATGTTTTGTGGAATAAAATGAATTGCATGCGTGAATGATTTAGATTTCTTCCTATTTGTAACTAAGCATTCATTTATTTATGGGTGTGCATGATATAAGCCGGTTTTTCCATATAAAATGCTTTAACTGTCCTATTTCAGTTCACATTGGCATGCATCAAGATGGGCAGAACAGAACTAGCTGAAAAGGCGGTTGCTTTAGCTGAGAAGAGCCTGCGAGCTGACCGCTGGCCTGAATATTACGATACCAAAACTGGGAAATTTATTGGAAAGCAATCTCGACTTTACCAAACGTGGACTATTGCCGGGTACCTTACAACTAAGATGCTGGTGGAGAATCCAGAGAAGGCGGCCTTATTATTCTGGGAGGAAGATTACGAGCTTCTTGAGATATGTGTTTGCGCACTTAGCAAGAGTGGCCGGAAAAAGTGCTCCAGAGGTGCAGCTAGGTCTCAGATTCTTATATAATGAAACGCATTCTTTCAGGGGCAAAATACTTTGCCGTTGAACTGTACAGCAACAACTATAGGATAGGATACGAAAATAGTTGGATAGAGAACAGTCTTCAACTGGAAGTGGATATCATAGTCTTCGTATCATATGTTCTACACAGTAATGATTGGTTTTGTCATCCGATTAATTAGTTGAGTTGATCGGAATGGACACATAAAATGATTAGTATGGAGGGTGCCTCACGCCTAATCTAATCTTTGTCATTTGAATGTAAATTACTTTTAACAGTTATCACTTGTCTACTTGAGTTGATTTATCTTATAGGTACATTTGATATTAGTACTTGCCAATTGCCATGGACTGAAATGTAGGAAAGAAAAACCATAGCCATAGCAAGGTTTAGGTAGTTAGTCCAACAAAATAACAGACTAGATGCATAAAAGTTCCCGCCAAATAGACAAACATAACTTTACAAAAACATACTTGGGTGGAGCATAAGGATTCAGAGAAGCCCTCTTCTTCTCTTATAGTCACTAACTGTCAATGTCAAAGCATGTCTCCTGCCATCATCCTCCGGGACTTGGTACCCTACAGTTGCTTCTATCTTTTGTTTCCTCGCCAAGTATGCAGCCGGAGCACCATGATATCCACCAAACTTCTGAAGTGCAGCCAACGAGATTGGCAGCTCGAAATTGTGCAGTGTATATGACTCTGTCGCTCTGTCCACAGGAGCACTTGTATCAACCAACTTCCCTGCACCTGCTGCAGCTTCCAACGCTACCGTTGTTGCTGTCATGCCAAACTTTCCCATTACTTTTGCTTCTGCCTTGTTATCGGTTGTACCTAGAGTTCCATTTGCTGCCTCAGCAGTTTCATCTTCAGCGGCTTCATCTCCTCCTCCAGTCTTTCTAACATAGTAATTCCTCGATCTAGTCCATCTTCTTGAGAAAGGATCATAACCAGCCTCCCCAGCTTTCAGATTCGTATTTGTTGGTTTCAATCCAGATGCATTCTTAAAATTCTCAAACCTGTTCTTCCTGTTCATCTCAGCTAACCTAATAGCCTTGGAATCTTTCTCCTGGAATTGCCTGGATGCTTCCAATTCCAGGAGCCTTGTCTTAATCCTCCCAACTTCCTCCTCATCACACTTACTTTCTGCAACTTCCAACTGCCTCCTCAACCTATCCTTCTCAACTGCAATGTTCACCGGTCTTGCTGAGGCTTTTTTCTCCTGCAACATTTGCTTCACAGTTGTTGCTGAGTAAACAAATGTGTTGGATTTCTGTAGGGTCTCCCTCTTTTCTAATACATCCTGTTTGCTGGGCATGTAGCCAGCACTACACTTCACTTCCCTAATCCAATCGTTAAACTCCTCCTCCTCCGGAGCAGAATTTGAGACCATAGCCATCTGCCACTTGGAAGCAGAATTTTCACTGCCCCAAACACAGTTCAAATATTTATGTGTCATTTTTCCCTCTAGCTGGTACCGCCGGTTAAAATCAGTGGCATCCACGTTCTGAACCATGCAAAGCCTGTAGACTGGACCACTTGATGATTTCCCAAATCCAACCCTAACAAAGCAACCCACAATTAACTCCTCAAAAAATGGTTCCATACACCATTTTGCAAGTTTCGACCTTGGAATGGTAATGTCCTTTATGTCCTGATATGTTGGCGGCTCTAACCTTTCCTCATCGCTATCCAACGAGTCATCATCCCAAGCTGATGCTACTTCTTCAGTTTGTAACCCCTCAGCATTCTCATTTTGATCAGAGTCAATCAGACTTGGTGCAACAAGGGATTTACGCTTGATTGGTGAAATATCCTGGCTACCTACACTTCCTTTTGATGAGTCCCTCAGATTATAGCGAGCCTTCAAGTCTTGTTGCTTCAGACGCTTTTCTCGTAACTGACTCAATGCATCATCCAAAGCAGCTGATTTCTCAGCAGTCCTAGCTGATGAGCGTACACCACGGGACAATGGGACAGAAGAAGTTTCTTTCTTTGATTGGATAGATCTTTCTTTGTCTCTCTTTGATCTTAATTTTTCCATAAACTTCTTACCATCTTTCTTTTCTGCTCTATTTGTCAAGATCATCTCTCTTTCAAGTTCAGTCAACTCTGAAAGCCGTCTCCGATCAGCATCATCCTTGTAGAGATCAGGGCCAATATCAGATTCATCACTGTTTTCGCTCTCATGATCAGAATCATCAACGTGCTCTTCGTCACTGCCTCTTTCAGCAGGGTCAAACCTCTTCTTCAGAGGTACTTGAGAGGGCTTCTTGCTTGCATAACTACGACCACCATCTGAGTCTTCATCCCCAGAGTCACTTTCATCATCAGAGAAGGAACCTCCATGTCGCTTTCTAGAATGTGGAAGTTGGTGCCGGTTTTTCACAGCTGCACTGGTTCGTCCTGCTGCCTCAAGGAGCAAATTTTCCAAGTCTGCCATGGTCTGCTGTCTGCCTTGTGCTACAGTTATGCTTCTCCAAAACAGGGAGTAATGTATAGACTGAGTACTGCAACCATAAGAGAAAAGATCATAAGATACATGCGAGACGCATCACAAACAGTTGACAAAAGAAGGATTTAAAAGAGCGACTTGCAGAAAAGTCATATTCAGTTTAAAAGCAATGATGGTTTTCTATCTCAATGTAGGAAAGCCAACTTAACAAAAACTTATAATCGCACACAGAATCTTTCTCAATATTATTGGATACCAATTCAGTTCAAGAGTTTATGCCATAATGAAGGAACATATTCAGTAAGATTTCCATGCATATATAGTTGAATCCTCAATTCTCCAATTTAAGAATTGATCTTAATAATTCCATTATGACACATATACAATCGTTGAATAGGTCTTACAATGCAATTAATTACTTTGCAATTCAAGAATAGCTCTTAGCATTTTAAGAAATGACCAGAACCTATACGAATGGTAGCAATAAAAAAGAACCTAGAGTCCCAGGAACACGCTTGCACAGGCGCGTGCAACAAAAATATAGTATGCAACGTGTACAACAAATAGATGGATCGAGAATTCTACAAGGTTCACAAGGCGTTACATCACCAAGTGGTTAGCCAGTAGAACAACAATCATTATAAGACGAGCATATATTTAATTTACTCTCTATTTGGACAATATCCCACATGAGTATGAACAATTTCATGCATTTTACACGCTCCTTCCTCTTATAAATAAACAACAAATTCAATTCATTTATGAAAAAAAGAAAATGATATCCACTCGTCTGCATGCTCTTTTCTGACACAGACAATTACAAACTTATCTCAAGAGATATATGACAATTGACAAAGCATGTCGAAATACAACAACCCCACCTCATTCAAGAGTTCAACTGATGAAATCCTAGTATCTAATATCTCCAGGCAACTTCACTTTTGACAAAGCTTTCTGCTTTAAGTAATTCCAAATCAAAATGGCCCTTACAAATATTACTGAAAGTAAAGGCTTCCCAAGGATTAAAAGTAAAGGCTTCACAAGGACTAATCAAAGTACCATCTACACTAGCTTCCAACACTAATAATAAGAGGAGAAAATAGAAACAAGAGCTGTAATTGCATGGATGTGAGGATAAAATACAAGAAAAGTAAAAATATCCAACCTTTTTAGCTAGAAAGTTACCCAGACCCAAATGTGAAACCCCAAAATTACACCAAAAACCTAAAGATCCAACCTTTTTTGCAAGAAGGTTTCCAACTTCATGATGATCTAAACCATAACAATAACACAATGCATTCACCAAAAACAAGAGAATGAGTGTCAAGAGTAAAAGGCCTAATTTTGCTCAAACAAGATAAGAACAAAAGTAAACAATTTCAAACACAAAAACCTAACAATGTAGTACAACTGAAGACTGATGCAACCATTCATGTTAGCACAATCAAAGGAACAACCAGAAGGACAGAAACAAGAACAAATTCAACATCTTGAACAGAAAAAACCTAGAAGTCTTTGTTTGATCGCCGAAAAAGTAAAAATAAAAAAAAAAATTTGAGAGGAAGAAAAAGACGTCACCTTTGTGATCAGGGGGTGACGTAAATTGGGTAAATTTTGGTAAAAAGAAAAGCAAACAGCAATGTTGGTCGGAGTAGGCAGAAACAAAGGGTGAAGCTAAACGGCGGTGATGAGTGGTGGCCGGGAAAGTGCGGGAAGTGATTTGGAGGTTGGGGAGTGTAGAATGAGAGAGAGAGAGAGAGAGAGACTCTAGTGTATAATGGTTATGTGTCAGTTTGGAGCACACTTCTACCCTACGAGTGTGTCGTGTATCTAGGAGGAGTTTGTTAGCCCTTGCCCCTTGGGATTCTAGGATTTATCAAATTTTTTAGGGTTCTTGGTAATTTCATTAGTAACAAAGTGGGCGGGTGCCTCGCGTGAGGGTGTTACCAACTTGGTTAATTTTTCAAACAAAATCTTAATTAGAGTTATTATCTTCTTTTTGAGGATTTCATCAATCCCTAATAATATACTTGTTAAATGCGTAATGAAGTGACAAAACACTCTTTGTCGTCATGAGTTAAGTTCTCATTATTATTATTTTTTTTAAATACTCTTGAATCATAATATAATTGGTGAGCGAGTATAATTACATGTTTTTTTTTTTTTGATAAAGAAAGAAATTACAATCAAACGCTCTAGAGCAACCGCCCTCAAATATATCAAACTGAAAGGCGGTGCTGGAGGAAAAGGACAACTAAGAGTGCCGAACAGAATGAGAAAGAGAAGGTAAAGAGTGGCCTAAAGAAACAAGGTTGTTAGCCAAAAAATTAGTGGCCTAAAGAAACAAGGTTGTTAGCCAAAAAATTGGCTTTATGCCAAACATGGCGGAAAGTGACTGAGGCAAAATGGAGTGTGAGCTCTTGAATATCTTGAAGGATAAATTTGATGCGCCAAAGAATAGAAGATGTCTGATTGAGGGCGTCGATTAGGATGTTAGAATCACCTTCAACAATGAGAGCTTGAGAAGAAGTATGCGACTGATGAAGTAATCTTTCACGAAAGGCCCTAGCTTCAGCTACAAGGGTGTCCATATGACCAAAATTTTTACTCAGAGCAAGCAGAGGATGACCATCAGAATTGCGAACCACAAAGCCAGCAGGTGCTCGATTGCCATTGACAAAATATCGAAACTTTAAACACTTTATTTTTTATAAATTTTATTACTTTTTAATTTTGAAAAATCGTAAAAATAAATTTATGTCGTGATTTTTGACTTCCATTGAAAGCTAAAAAACACATGTTATAATCTAGAATTTTAAATTTTTGACAGAAAGCATGGTCATGGTCTTGAAGAAATTATTATAATTATTTATTTTACTTCAAAAGAAAAGGACTTTACATGAGAAATGAAACTAGCCTCTCATGAACATGCAATGGTCAGGACTTGACCAAATAGCAAACACATGCCTAATCACATGAACAACGCTAAAGCTGCTGTCTTTCCTTTGGTGAGTCTGAGAGCGAGCAACTCTATAGCTTGCAACACCATAAATAGTAGTTTGAAAGCTTGACCATGTGCAACTGCAACAGAGATGACCTCAAGAAAACTACTACCCAGATCCCACTTCAACCCCATCCCACCCATAATCAGAAACTCACTTCACTGGTCCCAAGAACCCACCACCCAATCAAACCCACCTTTTTTATCAAAGGGCCCCAACCTCTTAGCCACAGACTTAATCAAGTCCTACTTTGAAAAGGGCTCTATCAAAGAAGCGCGTAAGGTGTTCGACGAAATGTCTGAGAGAGACGTGGTCACTTGGACTGCTATGATTGCTGGGTACACTTCTTGCAGTCACCACAGCAGTGCTTGGGCTGTGTTCTGTGAGATGGTGAGGGTTGATATGGAGCCGAATGCTTTTACGTTTTCGAGTGTGCTTAAGGCTTGTAAAGGAATGAAGGCTCTTTCTTGTGGTGCAATGGTTCATGGGTCGGCGGTTAAGTATGGCATGAAGGGATCTATGTATGTGGAGAATGCACTTATGGACATGTATGCTACTTGTTGTGTTAGCATGGACAATGCATGCAAGGTGTTTAATGACCTTCATGAGAAGAATGCTGTGAGTTGGACTACTTTGATCACTGGCTACACTCATAGAGGTGATGGCTATGGCGGGCTTCAAGTTTTTCGGAAAATGCTGCTGGTAAGTGGCTGAATCATCCTCCTACATTTTGTTGAATGAATTGGGTTTTACAAGATGCTTACTTTAACTTTATTGGCATACAGGAGGAAGTGGAACCGAACCCTTTCAGCTTTTCAATTGCGATTAGAGCTTGTGCTTCGATTGGCTCGCATACTTTTGGCAGGCAAATACATTCAGCAGTAATTAAGTATGCGTTTGAGTCTGAACTGCCGGTCATGAATTCCATACTGGACATGTACTGTAGGTTTGGTTGTTTATCAGAGGCAAATCAGTACTTTGATGAAATGAGTAAAAAAGATCTGATTACCTGGAACGCCTTAATTTCTGGATATGAAAGATCGGATCCTAGGGAGTCCCTACGTATATTTTCTCGTATGGAGTTGGAAGGCTTTAGTCCGAATTGCTTCACATTAACTAGCGTTACAGCAGCCTGTGCTAACTTGGCAGTTTTGAACTGTGGTGAACAAGTTCATGGTGGAATCATCCGTAGAGGCTTTAACAAGAACTTGGCATTGGCTAATGCACTTATTGACATGTATGCCAAGTGTGGGAGCATTACTGACTCGCACAAAATATTTAGTGAAATGTCTGATAGAGATTTAGTCTCCTGGACTTCCATGATGCTTGGATATGGGGATCATGGATATGGAAAAGAGGCTGTTGAATTGTTTGATGAGATGGTAAAGTCAGGTATCAGGCCAGATCGAATAGTGTTTATGGCAGTTCTGAGTGCTTGCAGCCATGCTGGACTCGTCGATGAAGGCTTGAGGTATTTCAAATCAATGATAAATGATTATAAGGTTACTCCAGATAAGGACATATATGGTTGCGTGGTGGATTTGCTGTGCCGTGCTGGGAGAATCGAGGAAGCTTATGAGTTAATAGAGAGCATGCCATTTAAGCCTGATGAGTCTGTTTGGGGTGCACTTCTTGGAGCGTGCAGAGCACATAAGCTTCCACATTTGAGCAGACTAGCTGCTCAGAGGATATTAGATTTGAGGCCAAACATGGCGGGAACATATGTGATGCTGTCAAATTTTTATGCCGCTGAAGGTAAGTGGGGGGAATTTGCCAATATGAGAATGTTGATGAGAGGAATGGGGAATAAGAAAGAGGCAGGACAGAGTTGGATTGAGGTAAGAGATCAGGTTTATAGTTTTGTTGTAGGAGATAAGATGGGTTCTCATATAAAGTGGGTGTATGGAGTTTTGGAATTACTGATTTGGCATATGAAAGAGGCAGAGTACTTAACTGATTTGGATTGCTCTGTACATGACCAAGATGATGGAACTTGAACAGAAGCTTTAGTGAAGGAGCTGAAACACCTTGTTGAGACAAACACGAGGATATTAATTGGATTAACATTCCATTGTTGTGAACAAATGTCATACTGGACAACATGGCAAGGAAGAACACAACATTACTCCCAGCCTCTCTTGCAAAGAGTCAGTTTTGGTTAGTTCAAGTCACAGAAACAAAGGAACTGTAAACAAGATGAAGAATTCATCTTTCACAAAGGTTGAAGTTCAAGCATCAAAGACGGGGCACCGGGCGAGGGAGATGACCATTCTTTTGAACTCAAAGCTAACCATTATGATAATACTGCTAACAAAATTCAGAACTGAAAGTAAATGCGAATTTACTTGCTCTCTTTGGCTGCTGCTGAATATATTTCTCCAAATTACCAAGTTGAATTTCGTTCAATATCTGTTTACCTCATGATTTCCAGATATAACAAATGCAATTTCCATTATTAATTAATACATTGGCTGCCAACATAAACAAATCAAATGCATAGAATAACGGTAAAATACACTTCATTAGGTGCAACCGTGCAATATAAACCAAAGTTCTGAAAAATTAAAAATACTACTGCCGATGAGTTTTGGTCTCAACTCTCAACCCAGAAACACGGTTATGTAACCGTCATATTGTCATCTCATGTGCCTGATTAGATTTCCTCCATTGTGAGCCCATGTCAAGTTCTAAGAAAACTGCGTCTCAGCTTACAAGAGCAAGAGATTACTTAACCGCAGGCTCACAAGATTCAGACCATTGCAGTTATTTTGATTGCAATCTCTAGCACATGGTGATACTTGACCATCAGATGGATGAGTTGCTGATGGACTGTTATATATCGGTTCCATATATCTTCAGCACCAGTGACCATGGAAGAAATAGAAACATCTGTGGCTGGCTGGCTGCATTTTCAACTTGTCTTGCCACTGTGAGAAAAATCAGCCGTGACTTTATGTACCACCGGAATCATTCCACGAGATTTTCCCCATTGGTATTTGGTGCTTCTGAACTCCTAGTTCATCCTTTTCCAACCCAACAAAGGCCAATGCCTCCTTTTACCTCTTGGAGGTAGTATATGCATCGATATTCAACCATGTGTTATTTGTTGTTGTCGCAACAATTAGCTTCAAAGCATCATATTGGTCTGTTGGTGTGCCTTTCTATAACCAAGAACATCCACTAGGTGAATAATGTTCGAACCAACTTCAGTACTAATCTACTACCAATAGTCATTGCAGGAACAAGATCCCTGCTTAAAGTGGTGAAAGCGGTGCTTATCCCTCACCACAATGTCACGACCAAAAGCTTTCGAGACGAACTTTGCTGCCATGTGACAATCATTACATATTCGCAAATTCTTTATTATTCGTATTGGTGATGGTGGACTGATAGCGATGAGCCCAAAGGCAATTGCCAGTTTCTCACTGTGTCTGAAAAGAACAGTTTCCTTTTCCTCTTCATCAATGTCAAAGGATACTTCATTTGTATCTGGTGCATAACCTTCCCTCTTCAATTTCTGAGCCATTTCATCTAGCATAACCTCAATCTCTTTCATTCGAGGGTGTTTCTTATCTCCTGCTAGAAATTCATGAACTACACCATCTGCTTCGATCATGCTACAACCTGGGGTCTTTACCACCCCATGTTGCATCATTATTCCCCTAATCTCATGAACACCATTCCAATCACCTTTCGAAGCACATATATTGGACAACAACACATGGAACCCATCATGGTTAGGATCGAGCTCAATGAGCTTTCTTCCTATCCTCTCACCCCTGTCATTGTCCCCATGTTTCTTACAAGCCCCCAGTAAGGCACCCCAAGTAGCAACATCTGGTGTCATAGGCATACTTTCAATGAGGTCCTCTGCCTCCTTGAGCATACCAGCACGTCCAAGAAGATCAACCATGCATCCGTAATGCTTAACATTGGGTTCTATCTTGTGTTCCTGCATCATGGAATCGAAGTGGCGACGCCCCTCATCTACCAAGCCCATGTGACGACAAGCTCCAATAACTCCCATAAAGGTTATTTCATTAGGTGTCACACCCCTTGTCTTCATCTTTGCAAACATTTCAAGCGACTTCTCCACCAACCCATTCATTGCCAACCCAAGAATAAGAGCATTCCAAGTAGAAACTCCCTTTTCTGCTGTCTCCTCGAAAACCTCCAATGCATTTTCCACACACCCACATTTCAAGTACATGTTAATAAGGGTTGTCCCAAGAAAGACATTAACTTTAAGGCTATTTTTCCTTATATAAGCATGAATCCATTGGCCCAGGTCAAGGGCAGCCAAATGAGTGCAAGCCGAGATGACACTCACCAAAGTGGTCTCATCGGGCCTAATTCCACACAGCTGCATCTCCTGGAACAATGCCAAAGTTTCTGAAAACCGGTCATGCTGAGCATAGCCTGATATCATTGCACTCCAAGACACTACATCCTTCTCAGGCATGGAATCAAATAATGTCTTAGCAGCTTCAACTAAACCACATCTCAAGTACCCCGATATCATTGAGTTCCAAGATATCTGATCCAGGTTGTAGGCTGCATTGAACAGTTTCTCCGCAATCATTATCTCCCCACAACTCGAATACATGTGAATAAACGCATTTTGAAGATTAACATAACTTTCAATTCCAATCTTCACAACTAAGCCATGGATCAACTTCCCTGTGTGGACAGCTGACAAATGTGCACATGCCGAAAGCACACTAACCACCACAACCTCATCCACCATAACTCCATTAGCAACCATTTTCACAAACATATCCAAAGCCTCCTCATACATCTCATTTTGCTCGAAACAAGAAATCAGCGCACTCCACGAAACCATATCCTTCTGAGGCAGTTCATCAAACAACCGCCGAGCCTCACTTACACAACCTCTTTTACCAAACAACACAATCATAGAATTCGAAGCAATCGTGTTCCTCACTGGCATCTGCTCAAATATACACTTTGCCTGCTCCACATCCCCCACCCTAACATACCCTGCCAATATCGAATTCCACGCCACCGAATCCAACACAGGCATTTCATCAAACACATTGCGTGCATCCCTCATATTGTCACAAACAGAGTACATGTTGATCAATGTGTTCTGCACATACACATCTGAACCAAACCCAAACTTCAATATATGACTATGCATCTGTTTCCCTTCAAACTCTGATGCTCTCATAGCACAAGCTTGAACTAGGATTGGGTATGTATAATTATCTCTATCCCCATTCTTACCCAACATCAATTTGTAAAGACTCAAAGTCTTTTGGGGACAGTTTCTTTGTACATAAGCTTTCATCATAGTGTTCCAAATGAACCCATTTGAGTTCTCAATGTGGTTGAAAATTCTTAACGACAAATCAATGTCACTGAAAGAAGAGTCAGTGGAGAACTTGAGAACTCTACTTGCAGCATATGTGTCCCTAATGAAACCAGTGAGGATCATCTGAGATAGTATTTGATTGAACTGCTTGAGATTCTTGCATTTTGGCAACTGGGTTTCTAAAATTGACAAGTTTATGGTCATTCTAGCCAAGTTCATAGCTAAAGGTTTGAACTTTGAAGAGGGGACATGAAGTGTTTCAACTGCAAAGGTATGGACTTTGAAGGCAAAACCCATATTTGGTAATTGCAAAAATTAACTCCCGCCAATATAATTCAGCAAATCAAAACTTGACACGTTGACACAGTGAGTATTTTGGGCTGAAAAAGCCCACAAGGTGAGTACTGACTACTAAAAACCAGTAAAATCCCTAAAACCAGTGGCAGTAAAATCCCCAAACTCAGAAATGCCTCGAAAGCCTCGAAGAACCAAAGTCTTCAACTTCAGTAAATGCCTGACTCCTGGTTTGGTCCCCATGCCGGAAACGCCTCCGCCGTCTCCGCCGCGTGAAGAATTGATAGAAGAAGTTGGAGAGGTCAGAAAAGTTTTGATCTTTCTTTGAAATTTCTTGCATTCTGATCAGCGTTTATATATACATTGCCGGAAATGAAGTGAGGACTTTTAGTTTTTGTGTGTTAATATTTTTTTTTCAAAATTAACCGTAAGGTAAAATTAGGTTCTCCATTGAAATGGAGAATTAGAGTTTGGCCTTAATTACTGCTGACAAGGGCCAATTTTGCCAGAGTCAATGTGAGTCTAATGTGAAGGTATAGAAAATGAGAATTTGCTTTTTGTGAACAATTTTTGGACTGTAGCTGTTTAAGTAATCTAAGGTTGTTGAGGCATTTTAGTTTCTTGGGAAATATGATGTCATTTTTGTTTTGTTTTTTTGTGAGAAAGAATGTGATGGTAATAATAAGATTTTGAAGTTTAATATGTTTTGAGAAAGAATCTTGTGGTGCAAATCCTGACCAGGCTGGCAAGTACTCAAAGACAGAAACTTTATATGGTTCTGCATTATCATAGTTTGCTGATGTTGCTTGTTTTGGCTGCACATTCTGTTATTTTTCTGATTCGTTCTAGTGTTTTCGCCGCATTTCGTTCATGAGCTCAGATCTTTTAATTGCAGAATGACCCTAATGTAACTGATTCAATTGTGAGCAATGAAATCTTCACCAAGGGAGCACTGGTTGAGGTTAGCAGTGATGAAGAAGGATTCCATGGTTCTTGGTTTGCTGCCACTGTAGTGAAATCTGTGGGGAGAGACAAGTTCCTTATTGAGTACAAGTGCTTGAGGACAGAGGATGATTTGGCATTTTTGAGAGAAGAGGTTGATAACATGCACATACGACCTCATCCACCAGAAAATGTTGTTGATCATTTCAAGCAACTTGACGAGGTTGATGCTTTGTACAATGATGGGTGGTGGGTTGGTGTTATTTCTAAGGTTCTAAGAGGTTCAAGGTACATAGTCTACTTCAAGGAAACCTGTGAGGAACTTGAATATCAGCACTCTGAGTTAAGGCTTCATCAGGACTGGATTGATGGCAAATGGGTTATCCCATCTCGGGTATGGCTCTATCTAATCTCAACCATTTTATTGACATATATCTTGTACTTTGCTTTAGTGTTCAATGGCAAATTCTCTTAAAAACTGACTCCTTGGCTTCCAAGTGCAACATTTCACACTAAAGTAGCAAGCTTTGGGCAAAGATTGACTGTTTACCAACTGTAGTGACATTAAGATATTACAAATCTCATCTAAAAACAAATTCTTTGATTGCCTCCCTCCATTTTTGGGGAATGAGTAATAGATCATGATATAGTTGGAAAATATTTTAGAGTCCAACTTCTTCCTGAGGTGAGACTCATATTATTTCCAAACTCACATAAGTCTCACATCTTGTATGAGAATGAGAAAGCCAGTTGGGGAAATAGTTGAGTTCTAGAGCATCTGCAAAACCTTTAGTCAGCATCAGACTATTTGTAGATGGGATGTACACAATACAAAGTGAACAAATCAGCCTTGCCAACCCAAATTGAGTATATGGCCTTCCAAATTTGGGTCTGAATTTGGTCCTCGTTGGAGAGTAACTGTAAGTGGCCTACAGTTGTTAGAGTCACTCCTGTAGGTAACTTTTCTCTATGGTAATTACTGTTTTAGGTTGCCATAAATGGAAAGATGTAGGACGGTTATAAATGAATTGATAGTTACAACTGCTTACAGTTCCACCTTCTAGCTGAAAGCTACCCCATGGTTGTCTGTTGGGGGTTCAATTCAAGTGGTCAAGAAGACTGCATTGTGTGGCATATTCTGATGGCAACATTTATTCTCTTCTAGGTGTCAATGTCTAATTCTGATGATCGTAATTTCCAAAATCACACATCTCCTTCTTTCTAATACATTCTGCTATTGTAGTTTTATCTAATTGTTGGCTGATTCTCTATTCTTGGCAGGAGTTAAAGTTATAGTTCTGTGGAAAATGGAATAGGGTTCCTCTGAAGTAATTGGGAGACCTGGTGTTTATCTTATTTAGTCGATCACTTTGCCTGAAAAAAACCCTCTAATCAAGCAACCGTGAAGCTGTTAAACCATGGCCGGATCTGTAAATTCCATTTTACCAGCTACTGAAATGTAGGACGAGTTGTTTCAGCATTGTCGGTGCATACTGAGAATGGGGTTTTTGTTGCCTCCTTGTCTTTAGTTTTGTGACAAGGTGTCAATAATTGATGGAAATTTCGTTTTGTAATATAAGTTTACAATTGCTAGTTGAAATCCCTTGAATTTGCATTTAAATGGTTATCAGATTTTAGTCTATTCTTTTAACTGGATCGTAGAGTAAATCCGTAGATTGGTAATCTACCCATTGAGGATACTATTTGCATCTTCAATTTTCCTTTTTCTTGTTTCCCTTCTGGTTGTGGTCCAAAATCCAAAGATTACGAGGAGCTAATACTTGAGAGAACTCTCATCTCCATGGTTGATAGCAATCACTTTCAACATTACTAGGGACCCATAAGCAGGAGATCTATAAATCTCAATATTTGCAGTAGGTAGTTTTTACTTTGTTGTTCAATGTGAACTATATATGTCCGTCTTTGGCCTATCAGAGTTGGAGCAATTGTAGTTTGACTAGTTTCTAGACCATTTAAATTTTAAATTCAATAAACCTCCTTTTTAAGTTTTTAAGGGTCCAGCATCAAAAACCAAATTAGGTCCTGAAAAAGTGAATAGAAAATAGAACCAGCTCCAATAAAGCACCTCTCTTTATCATTTTCTGGGTTGAAACTGGAAGGAAAGCACCTCCCTTCATCAATTTGAAGCACAGTTTTAACCCCTCTTCATGTAAAGAACGTGAATGCTGATGATAAACCAATTCAAAGACATAACATTTTAAGACCAAGACACCAAATCCTGAAAAAGACTAGTATTTTCTCACAACACAGAACCAGATAGATATTACAAACTGATAGAATCATAGAACAAAGACGGCGGTTTAGGGAAATGTAAATTTTATTTCATACGAAAGCTGGCACTAGTAAAAG
The DNA here is from genome assembly GCF_958449725.1 of Rosa rugosa. Taxonomy (NCBI): domain Eukaryota; kingdom Viridiplantae; phylum Streptophyta; class Magnoliopsida; order Rosales; family Rosaceae; genus Rosa; species Rosa rugosa. The sequence continues at coordinate 6,020,541 of NC_084826.1, read as the reverse complement.
TACTTGAATTACATATGGTCAAAATAGACCTAGAAATAAAGCAAAGCCTTCATCTTCGCTCTGGTAGTAGTGCTCTTACAGATCATACACCTTGAAATCTATAGCAATCAGCCTAGACCTCCACAGCTCCGGGGACGTCCTTGACCTCCAGAGACTTGCCACCATCAGGTCCATCAATCTCGAAAGCCGAGGCAGGAAATGTCCTGAATAGCCCTGTAGGAGACTTGAAGGTGATCTTCCCAGTTGGGGGGTCATCCAAATAGATGTCACTGAGTGAGACCCAGACCAAGAGCTCCTTGGTCTTGACTCCAGTGAGCTTACTGATCTTGCCCTTCTCAACAGTGGCTGTGATCTCAGTTGCATAGCTCGCCAGCCTCCCAACCTTCTCAAACTTGTGGGTGGTGCTCTTCTTCTGCTTGAGCCAAACAAAGCCAGTGTCTTTGATGTAGCCACATTCCAACATGTCCTTCATGGGCAGAAGCCCATTGGGGAGACCCATCTCTGTGAGCAAGAACTTTGACTTCTCCTGGCAGATAGCATCACCATGGTAGAGCTCATCAGCCTTGGCTCTCACCTCGTCAGTTATAAGAGACATTCTTGTGAAAACTTTGGTGCTCTTTTTGTGATGTTTGGTTTTTGAAAAGTGCTCGAGTTGTGTGAACAAAAGTGAGGATGAGACTTGTGTTGAGACTTGAGAGAGGTGGGGATTCATATAGCTGAGGAGTTAGAACTTTGCCCTTGTGGGTTCTCCAAATTAACAAAAAAGCCACTCTACTGTTGCCCTCCTACATCACAACAATTGCTAAAGACCTTTTTTTAAAAAAAAAAAAAAATTCTTTTTTCTTTCAAGGATTATTAATGTCATCTGCCCAATTTGGATTGCACAAATTTAATGATATTTATTAAAGTTAATGATGATACTTTGGAAGTTTGGTATCACAATCTTGCATTACATGTAGGAGGGCAATCAATCTAGTATCTACCATTCTAATGGTAGCTCTTGTTCTCTCTTTTTTTAGAAAGAAAGTTCATAATGAATCTAAGATATGTAGGACAATTTGTAAATACATTATTATTAAGCACCAAAATTAAACTTAAACTCATATCTCAACTAAAATATATACTGTCTGATTAAATAATTAAATGAGAATTGTACCACGTTGCTCAATTAAAGTCGTGTAAGAGCAGTAACAGTTTGGCAAGTATTTGAGATATTTCTTTTGGCAGAACTCAGAACTCCGAAGATTGTAGTTTTCTTGAATAAGTAGGGGTAGGGAGGGGTTAGAGGTATGTGTCCAAGACGGTTGTGGGAGGAGTAATGGCGTTAAGTTGGGAAGAGCAGGGTTAAGCTCAGAACGAATAGTAGTGCTCCACGTAGTATTTAGTTGGGAACGGTGACCTATTAATGGGAGTTGACATCTTATTTGATATGTCCAGAAGTCCAGATTACAGAAAGATGGGGAAAATGCAGACGGTCACAGTGCTACCTACATCAATAAGTCCATCACCTAATCAATTTTTGCATGCCAAGCATCGGCAGCCAGGCCCACCTCATAATTTATATAGTTTGGAGGTTTAATATCTTTCGAAAGACTGTAGCAGTTATGAAGTCCTATAAGGCTATACCCGAAGGGAAAATGTGGATTCATTGTTGCTGAATGAGTGTTATTGCTGTTTTCAAGGTCGATATCTGTTAAAATCATCGGAAATCAGCTTTGTACATGTCATATACATAATTTTAGTCGAGTTACGTATCCCAATGTCTCCAAATGAACAAATTTGTTCAACAATAGAGGTAGAAAAACGTTTGTCATATACATGATTTTGGTATAGTTTCCTTCCAATACAAGCTCGCTTGTCCCTTGTATTTATTAGGCAAGGACGTTTGTTAACACAAGACAAAGCAAAGACTATCAGATAGTCTACCTTTTCTTAGGGGTTAAGATTAAGATGTTGTTGTACGGTTTCGAGTTCATACCATAAAGTCTAGGATTACTCTCATGTTGAGGGGCATTCAGGTTCGTACGTCTGTGGTGGAGGATTCGTCTACCTTTGTTGTAATACCTTTGTAGATCTCAGTCTGAATATTGGTTCGGTAGGTGTATTACTGATTCGCTAATGTAACCGGAGTGACTTGATACCTCATATCTCGTTAAAAAAAAAAATGAATTAACTAGTTGACACTTAATGCTTTATTTGTTTTAAATTTTGATATCTCTTAAGATCATAGAAATGAGTTTTGTACATGTCATATACATAATTTTGGTCGAAATCTGTATCAAATATTCCCGAAGGAACATATGAACATTTGTTCAACAATAGAGGTAGAAAACATTGCCACAGCCCAGAGACATGATTTTGGTAGGGTTTCCTTTCAAAGTGAGCTAGCTTTACCCTTGTATTTATCAGACAAGGATGTTTTGTTAACTACAGCAAAGGACTATCTTTTAGCATTTTCTGATGGTTAATGTTAAGATATTGTTGTTCGGTTTGGATTTCGTACCATATAGTCTAGGATACCCCTCATGTTGGGGTTAAATTTTCATAGTTTCGTGTAGCCAACTACAAATCTTTGGGGAGAAAATTTGGGTTTACAAAAAGTGATTGATAAAATACATTTTCCACTTGGTATTGATCTGCTTAATTCAATCATGTTGGATTCATGAACCTATAATACCTCCATGAAGAATGTGGGTCAAAACTCACACCAAGCTGATATTTTCATCGGTTCACGGATAATTTGGTGATTAGGTTCCTCACTTTTATAAAGACGAGAAATATCTAAACGGCATGTGGTCACATACATGCTATAAAAACACAAAATATATATAACCGAAACATACAATGCTTGGATCTGCGTGCAACAGTTTCATAAAAAAGGAATAACAATATTCTAGTTGGTTGTTGTTTACCTAAACGTGTCAATGTGACAATGTCCAAAACAGACCCATTTAAATGAACATTTCAGTTGAGCAGATGTGAAATCCATTGAACATTTATGTCCTCACTGTGCGTTTGGGGAAGTTACTCAAGTTAGTTTGGTCTGGTTGGATCATATTTGTTGAACATTATAGATACTACATTCAAGGTAATTCTATGCATTGCAGGTGATATCAAGATAAATGAGACAGAGGGATCGAATCATTTAACATCATCATTGTGAAATCACCAATCTGGAAAAGATACACAATAGAGCAATACTTTACTCCACATTATGCACTATTACATAAACAAAAGAAAGCACCAAACAAAACCTCTTCCTTATTGTTTCTACATTATCATCCTCTCTTCCCTGGTTCCTACTCAAAAGGCGCCTCTCCATCTCTTCTTCAGAACAATCAAAATACAGGACGAATGAGGGCACGATTTTAGTCACATCCTCAAATGCAGCACGGTTTTCTTCATTACGAGGAAACCCATCGATGAGAAACTTGTCATTACCACTCTCCAGCATTGCTCGCTCCAGAAGCTTAATCGTCACCACCGCAGGAACAATTTGTCCTTCTTTGATCATGTTCGAAATCATGGTTCCATTTTCAGAACCAGAATTCCTTTCAGCTCGTAGAAGATCACCAGCACTGAGATGGGTGTACCCAAAATGCTTAACAATGTTTGCACATTGGGTACCCTTTCCACTGCCTGGACCACCCAAGACAAACACTACACTAGGATTCAGATCAGCTAAGCTTCGAGCTGTCTCCTTGTTGTCGACTGCGCCCACAGCTGTTCCCATTGGCACCAACTAATCGTCTCTGAATCTGCACAAACTAAAACATCCGCAACTGTAAAATCTCAAGTACATCCAAAAGAGAAATAAGCACTGCTATTGCTTCTAGCAAATTTTCCTTTTAAGAATGCAACATATATCCAGATTCAACACATAATAAAATTCGACTACAACAATCACAATAATAATACGAACAACCAAATGCAATGTATATCACAATCAAAATAATAGTCAACTCCTAATTAACAAGAGCAATGTGGCTTCTGACAATCCTATAAAACTGTGTGATCTACACAAGCTGAGGCTATACAAATCAAATCAAATCAAAAAAAAAATTTCAGTATCATTGCTGATTTAATTTTGCACCAAATTACGCAGATTCATTAGCAAAACAAAGCAAACACATACTGATCTGATCATTAAAGTGACTAAGCGCATTTGTACTAATGTAAGAAAGATGATAGCATAAATGTAATTTAATATATGCATTCGGGTTTGCATTTGCTGCTCAGTTTTTGTGATCAATATTATTATAAGTAACAATCTTCTCTTATCTTCTTCTTTTGTAGATCAATCCAGAGTATCGCAATTTTTGTGGAAATTACTCAAGTGAAGAGACTAGTGAAGAGATGGAGGATAATGAACATGATGGAGATGGTCCGGGAAGACAAGAAATGGAGGTGTTAAGAAATGCAATTGCACAACACTACACCAAAAACGTTAACACACCACACTTTTTGCACAACGAAAAAAAAAATGTGTTGTGTGATGAAGAAAAGTGAATCACACAACATGTTTACTAAACTTCCGTTGTATAAGGTGGTTAAAATTCTGAAGTTTTTGTTTAGAAGGTCATTGCACAACGGTTACAAGAATAATCTGTTGTGTGAATCAAAAAAAAAATTGCGGCAGATTTCCCTCCTAGATGGACTCAAATTTGGCTCCAAATTGTACCCTAGATGCCACTAAATTGTACAACAGTTTAGTTATTTGTGTTGTAGGAGTATACTTGCAAATCATCATACAATGGTTTTTAATGTGCCGTTGTGCAAGTAAGTGGCATAATTTGAAGATGTCTCCAAAATGACATTCATTCCCCCCCAAAACAAGCAAATTTGGCTTCAATGGTTTGTCATGCTTGCAACTTCCTACAACATAATGAACTATTTCTGTTGTGTGAATGAGAAATGCCTAGCCTAAGTGCCAAAACTGGCATTTTGATTTGCACAAGCGGGAAATTTTCATCTTTTGTTCCCTCAGCTATGTAGCAATTCAGACAACGTAAATGTATCTATACGTTGTCTGAGTAACTAAAAAAAAAAAGAAAACAAAGCTATTGCTTAATGCTTAGACAACTGAGGGCGCATTTAAACAAAGTTAGTAAGTTTTTCATAACCTCTCGATCTCCTCTCAAGACGCCCAACACTCACAGCTCCCCATCTCTCTCGCGAAATCTCTGTCCTCTCTCACGTTCTACTCTCTCTCTCTTCAGATCGCTCCTCTCCCTGTCTCACTCTCAGTCTTCTCTCGCTCTCTTCTTCATCCAACTCTCTTCTTTACCCAGAAATCATAGTCTTCTGCTCTCTTTCATTCTGAAATCCCAAATAGGGAAACCCCAATCTCAGATTCCCCAAAATTAACCAAATCTCTATTGGTCGAACCCTCAATTTGAAACCCAAATTTCATTGACCTAACTCTCGTCTCCACAATTAGCCGGATTTACACCGCACAGCCATGGGCCAGGAACTTGATGAAGAACAAGCAGCGCCGCCGGTCATCCTCCGATGGCAAGATTTGGGCGAGTTGCCAGAAAACGAGCTGATTATTGAGGCTCCCGAAAAGGCGAGAACGGGCGGTGGAAGATGGTTTGCAGAAGATTGCTCAAGAACAACCGTGAATCTAGGGTTTTGTAGAAGAATACCCGATATCCACTGCTAGTTCCAGGTGAACTCTCGGCGAGATTGCACAATTTCAAGAACTCCCGCTGCTTATTTCTGGGTATGATTCTTTTTCATGTTCTTCCTAGCGATAATTGGCAATTTTTGTTCTTTTTCTATTCCGTCAAATCTCTTGGTTTGATAAGCCTTACTGATCTACTTTCTGTTTTACGAATCTCATCGATATAGATCTGTCTATTCAATTTCTTCTGTCTTAATACCTGGGTCATATCTTGGAAAAACAGGTTGAATCGCATATTCATTTTTACTCACATTCTTTTTGGGTTCGAAGAAAAACCCAAAGAATTGAACTTTACACAAGTTTGGTGATGCTGAGTTTAGATACAAAGTTGCTAACTTTGAACTCAATTTGCTGTGATTAAGGTCCTGCGTGAAAAAGGGTTACATGAAAGACGATTATGTCCATTTATTTGTGAGAAGACCTGTCAGAAGATCACCCATTATTAACCGCGGTATGAATTTATTTTTATTTTTTATTTTTATTAGAGTTCACAGCTCAGGATTTAATCACTGGTTAAGAGTTTGATTTCTTGGTTGGTTTTGTTGTGCTTAACTGATGAAGGTTACTATGCCGGCTGGGCTGCGCTTCGCAAGTTTATGAATCAGTTTCTTGGTGACTCGGTGAAGAAGGAAACTGGGTTTGATTTGAAGGAGGTGAATGTGAAGGTGGGGGAGTATTTGGGGCAAGCTGGGGAAGGATTAAAGAGAGGTGGGACTGAGTTGGAACGGTTTAGGACCGAGTTAGTGCCCGAGTTTGTAAGTGGGAATCAGTGGGAAAGATGGAAGGTAAAGTTCTTGTATTTAGTTTTAGCTTCTCATTTCGTTGTTGCAATGTGTTGGAAGATAATGGAAGTTATTACAAAGCTTTAGTCTTTTGTTTTGATCAAGTTGTGGCGGGAACTGAGTGTAACTTTCAATTAGTTGATTTACTGATAACACTGTCATTTGTTATTCTCAGGATATCAAGACATGGGAACCTAAAAGAGTTGCTGCATTGGTTTTCTATGTTTTTATTGCCGTAGTTTCGTGTCAAAGAATATATGTAGCAATTCGAGCTCCTATCCAAGATCGCCAGAGGAAAGAGTTGACAGAGGCTTATATGGAGGCAGTGATTCCTGAGCCATCTCCGAGTAATGTTAGAAAGTAATTTGATTCCTCATGTTGTGTGTATTTTCCGTTTTGGTCAGTTTAACTGCATCACATTTCTGCTTAGAATTTGAATATTGCCTTAATATAGACATGGTTTAAACTTTTAAACTAGAAGGAAGAAAGAGGAATAAAGATAGAGAAGTTTAAGGAGCTGTGTTTTGCTTAATCCCGGTTCTTTTTTTTTCCCTTACCTTGCAGGCTTAAGAAGAGTATGTGGAGGAAGACGACGCCCAAAGGCCTGAAAATGAAGAAGTTTGTTGAAGGACCTGATGGAACACTTGTCCATGATAGTTCTTAAGTGGGAGAGGATGCATGGGATGATGATCCGCAGCTGCCTCAGGACAATGTAAAACAATTTATTGACAGTGATATAAAATTAAATCCAGAAGAAAAGAAGGAATTGAAAGAAGACCTGGGAATTTCTGGTTAGTGTCTGTTTGGAACTTACGTGAAGTATCTTGAGTTGATCCTTACTTTAAACCAGCATGGGAAAATTTTATTTTAGGAGTGTCTTATGAAATCGATTCAATGAGGAAGCGTATTTCATTATGAATTGTGAAATTTGAACATATCATATTCTATTATATGTGTATGTGGCAAAGTTTGTGGTGGTATTAGCTGGAGTCTGAATGATTGCAATTATGATATTGCACCTGTGGGAATTATATTATAGGTAGTGGACAACTTATTGATTTTAATGAGAATTATGTCTTTTAGTAAAAAAGGTTGTGGTTTTTCAAGAAGTTTATTGCCTAAATAGAAACAGAATTCAGTCGGAAAATCTATTTATTTATTGTTATTTTTTTAATTCTGTTTAGGGTGTTGATCTATAATTTTGTCTGAAACCCCTCTACAAATGAGCAACAATGAATCTCAAGGAATGGTCTCACAGTAATTGGCCGTTTGCGTTTCTCTTCCTGTTTGGTGTAAATCTGCATTCTAAAGATTTAATAGATAACTGCAACTCACTGGTGGTTATTACAGAGACAATATCATGTATTTGCACGGAAATTTGTCTTGGATTTTATCATCAATAGTGTCTTTGGTCATCTCTACCCTTATGGCCCAATTGTGGCTTTTGCTTTGCAGGTGAAGTTCAAGAAGATACTGGAACATGGCGTGAAAGACTTCAGAAATGGAAGGAGATCCTCCAAAAAGAAAAGTTAGCGGAACAGTTGGACTCTGCAAATTCCAAGTATGTAGTTGAATTTGACATGAAAGAGGTTGAAAACAGTCTTCGCAAGGATGTAGTGGAGAAGGTAACAGAGACACAAGGAAAAGGGCGTTATGGATAGCTAAAAGATGGTGGCTTTATCGTCCCAAACTTCCTTATACATACTTTCTTCAAAAGCTTGACAGCTCTGAGGTAACCTGTTGCTCTCCTTTGTTTTTATCTTTGTTATACACCTTGTAGATTGATCCACTTGTTCCTTGTTGCACTAATTATGAGTTGGTGTTGAACTAAATATGAGATGGTGTTGCATTAATTATGAGTAATCTCATGCATATACTGCTTTCCATGCAAGAGTTTGTAACATTTGGGCTTCTCTTGTACTTCAGTGAGTGTGTTTAAGCAGCACATGACCTTTCATATTCCATAGTATAGAAGACTAAACATTTTTTTTTCTGGACTAAAATAGTTAAAAATAGTACTGTATGGTGTAGATTTATGAAATGGGATGTGATCATGGCACCTACTCAATTTGCTCAGTAGTAGTTAATACTAGTAGACAAATAAATATGGTACTGTACAAGGAGGCTGAGTAAACTGAGAGACGTGAACTCATTTCCCAACTGCCTGTGAACTTTGTGTATTTTATGCCTCGCTTGGTGGTTCATTGGATGCTGCCATGTCAATTGTCCACAAGTCCAAATGAAATAGGAAGCATCATGCATCTAAGATGATTTTTTCTCCATTGTTGGCTAAAAGTGCAAAGGTTTATGTTGGCAGTATCTGATGTTGTGGTTTGTCTTGGACAGGTTGCTGCTGTTGTATTTACAGAAGACCTAAAAAGAATATATGTTACTATGAAAGAAGGTTTTCCATTAGAATATGTTGCAAGTTTCCTCAACTTTTTGACAGACCTGATTCTTATGTCTGACTCATGGATGCTTAATGTCTCTCTGTATATGGTAGGTTGATATCCCCCTACACCCATATTTGTTTGAGAATATCTCAAGTTCTGGAGCTGAAGTTGATCTTCTTTTCCCTTAGTTTTTCATTTAAATATACCTGGTTGATATTTGGTGTTGGTTGCAGTACATCGAAGAAACAGAAGAACTTGCGACAGAAGAACTTGCGATGAATGGTTTGAGAAACAACAGGCACATTCTGGACATGATTACTGAGGAACTATTAGAGAAGGATTACTGGGTTGGTAAGTTATAAAACGTACTTGTAGGGCATTATCACTGTGATATTGATTCTAAAGCAGTTACTTTCATATCTCTTGAAATTCTTGCACTGGACTTGTTAGATCTGTAAACTCACAATCTGCGGTTCCCAATTATAGGAGGTTATAGAGATTATAGAAAATGAAGGACCTTTCTCCAGTCATGTTCGAGGATGTGAGCTATGGAGCTGAATTTGTTCATGTTCCTGACTCTATACTGATCATTCAAACAACCACAAAGATGACTCCAACTGATGAACCATTAAAAGGGATTTCACAGTTTGTTGGCGCTTCAACAGGAACTTGGAATCTTAAAATCCCTGTTAAAGACGCACTAAGTGATGGTCATGGTCATAATTTTCCTCCTCCGAGAGCTTAACTTATGAAAAAATATGAGTCTGGTTTAAACACCATTTCTGTAATATGTAAAGTTATAACATTTTTCAATTAATGTTTCTTAGCTTATGATTATGACTGTTTTACATACAAAATTTCAATGCAAAGCCGCAGCATCACGCGGGGAGTATTGGTTAGATTTCTCATTTGATGGTTTGCAATGTTTGTAGTTGATGACGTACTCTCTAATTCAGGAATGAGATTCAAATGATCGCACAACAGATTAGATATAGATGACTGCCCGTTGTCTGAATGGCCAAAAATGGGATAGAAACACATTGCAATCATTCATATCACACATCGGGTTTTAACAAATCAGTGTCTTCTAATTTATACTCAGACAACAGAAGCAATTGAACTCTGTTGTCCTAAAGTTAATCACACAACAGATATAGTCCAAGAACTGAAGTTTGAAGATCAATCAGACAACAGACAAAATAAAAAAATGTTGTCTGACACGCTTAACATACAACAGCTTAAAACTGGCACTGTTGTCTGAAGACAGCGCTTCAACTGCTGCGCAGCTGCGCTTGGCATCTGCCGAGCCATCTGCCGAGCTATCACACAACAGTTATAACACATACCTGTTGTCTTTCTGTTTATCACACAACTGTGTTCCACCGTTGTCTGATTTTTCATCAGACAACGGCTCGCTCTACAACGGTGGGTCTCCAAATCCCACAACGGTTTTCTGCCGTTGTCTGATAACATTTTTGGTGTAGTGCAAAGTCTAATGAATGCATCTACTTAGCATTTAGTTGCAAATTTCAAGTGACTTTAATTTATTTTGTGCAATGGTTCCCGTTGAACTATGGTGGGAAATTAATCCAAATATTCTAGACTTATTTTGTGTAATAGTAAAACATAATATGCATATTGAAGAGTTTAAAGTAAATCTTTTATTCGGTCCAACCAAGGGTACAAGAATAATACATGAGAAATTTTTTTATTTGGTATAGTTATATAATCAAAAAACAATTTTTTTATTTGGTATAGTTACATAATCAAAAAACAAAATTATGTATTTTAGTAGCATATCTTAGCATGTATGCTCATTTTGGTAATTATACCCAGCCAAAGCACTTTTGCCTTGCAATTTACCAAACACCTACAAATTGCTTTTCGTTCTCACAGCACTTTTAAAAACAGTTTACCAAACACCTCAACTGTTTCTTCTCACAGCAAGTTCGGAAGTGCTTCCTCTCACAGCACAGCAATCCCAAACTAAGGGCTAGTTTGGGATTGCTGCGACTTTTTTAAAAAACTGCTGCTGCTGTGTTGTGAGAATAATCAGCTGTGAATTAAAACAGTTTCGTGTTTGGTAAATAATATTTTTAAAAGTGCTGTCAGTACATAAAACAACTGCAGAGTGTGTTTTAATCCACAGCAGCTTCTAAAAGCAACCTCTAGGTTGCTTCTAAAATCTGCTGCCAGTGACCTATAACTTTTAATTAAAGCTGCTTTTTATTTATTTACCAAACACAATAAAATCTAAAATTTTGAACAAAAGCTGATTTTTTTAAAAGCGAAGCAATCCCAAACGGGGCCTAAACCGTAGATTTGGTTCAATTGTTATCACTTGTGTACAAACAGAACGATCTTGTCAAAAAAAAAAAACAATGAATCAGCCTTGCTGGCCAGAGTATGTGTACACACAACTGACACAACAATTAATGCAACACTGTCATCATTTCAACTATAAAGCAGGTAAATTGAAAAAAATAAACATATATAAGCTAGAAAGATGCATGTTCTTCGCTAAGAGCAAGTCCACCCGTAGTCAAGAAATGTCAAGGTCGAGAAGTCAAGAATTCGACCGGTCAAGTTACTATTCACTGCCACTGGACATGGGTTTGCACCCGTTGTTTTTCTTGCCCGGTGAACACTTTTCACTCTTTCACTGTTCACGCTACTGTTCACGCAAAAAATACTGTTCATCAGTGGTATTTAAATGCAAAGCCTCCAATGGTTCTCTTCCACGTGGTCTGCAGCTGCCGGCCCAAAGGATGTCGCTACGCGACAAGCGCGTTGCTGCAGTCGTTCAGCAGTTGCGGCGCCACGCGTCAAGCTGCTGTCCCTCACTTCCCAAGCAGGCGCGTCTCCTTCTCCCCTGTGTTGCTGACGTCCCCCACGTTGTGTTTGCAGCCTTCCTTCTCCATGAGCTCGTCTCTTTCTTGCCTGGGCAAGAAAATAGTCAGGCTGTTGCCTTTTTCTTTGGCCTCAGGCAAGAAAAGCCAAGGTTTGCCCGGGCAAGAAACAACCGCTGCAAGTGTGTTTCTCTCCATGTCCGGTCACCACATCATCATTCCCTCACTTTGCCCGGGCAAAGTCATACCGGTGGACTTGCTCTAAGGGAGCCAACTTACAACACCGGACGTCAAAGGATGGTCGTAGCTGACCTTAGAACAATCATGGACATCCATTCCTAGATAGTGACCTGGACAGAAAAGGAAGAGGCAAAAAACTTTTATCACAAAATATCTTTTTAACACATCATCCTGCTTAACCAGTTCAAAAACTAAATTATTGGAATTTTCATTGTTAAGATATGTAATAACTACTGATACAAATCTGAACAGTAATCTTCAAAGAGCAGTCATAAATGAAAATTATAGCAGGATCCTAAATTCAAATCTGTGACTCTCCCAATATATATTGAATTTGATATGGCTGAGCTCTATAGTGGCAGGACAGGTTTACACATGGGGAGAGTTTTTTAATGTGAAATAACTGTTGATCCAAAGTTCCAAACTGTTTAAAATTTAAAGAATATAGATTAACAAACAGATATTTTAGTTTCAATTCTTAATAAAAAAAGAGTGAGAAGGAAAAGGAAAGGCAATCATCCAGAAAATTGGCAGTACTTTTCTTGCTTAGTCATTACAAGGAGAGTCAAAACACATGCCTAGTACAAATAAAAAAAACTGAAATTGCTGACTAGGGATGGATAGAGAAACCTATGGAAGTAGGGTTCAGCTGATGGTAGGAACGGCTCAGCTGATAATGGGAACTACGTCTAGAGTCCTCCTTCAGAATCCCAATCTCCTTGAGTCCTTTTTGAAGCATGTCAACCTATGCATATATGTGAGTCATTAGGTAAGATTAGGTCTCATAAAGTAAAGATGAAATTCTCTACTAGAAAATTAACAAATACAAATTTGTTTCAAAGGATCATACAGAAAAGTTGTGTATTTGCCGAATGGTAGCACCAGGTTTGCAAAGCTTCACGCATTCCTTGTTTGTTTGCAGAATAAGATCATATAGCTCTTCCTGAAATATAGACCTCATTGATAAGCCACATTTATCAATAAAAAGCTCAAATGCAATAACAGAATAATAATAAGAGAACAAAAATAGATATCAGCTGAAAGTTGATGTCAAGATGTGGTGTTTGACAAGTGTCAAGATCTGCTAGCTTTAAATCTAGTATAAGTTGTAAATGTTGAGAGGAGGCAGCCATCTATGAAAATTATCTCTTTTAATTTCCAGTTTTTCTTGCGTTTATTTCCTTTGCATTACTTCGTTAGGAACTACCCTCCTAACAACTGGTATCAGAGCTCTCGATCTGAGGGCGATGGTGAAACAAAAGGGGGGTGGAGCTCATCCACCAAGTTCGGGTGAACTCACCAACGTTGAGTTCGATTTGCAGGTCCATAAGGATGAAACTACTGCTAGGATTAATGCCCTGCAAGAGACTTTAAGTGGATACCAAGACTCTCTCTCTTCATTTCGAACTGAAATGTTGGAGGAGCTGAGATCTTTGAGGGATCGACCTAGCCACCCCACTCCAGACCCAGATCCAGATCTACAAGCGCTTAAGTTTGGTTCCCTTCCTCCAAACTCTAGCTCACCAGCTATGACGGCTAGACTAGAGTCTGTGTCTTCCACTAGAGGTGTCTCCTCGGCTACACACACAGTGGCTGCAAGTGGTAGTATTTCTCAACCCCAGCATAGTCTGCCTCGAAGTTTAGCTCACAATGAAGTGATTCTTGGTTTTGCTAGTGAGTTTGAAACTGAAAAGGCACCAGCAACCTCCAACATGAATAACAGTAGATGTTACGTCCCGTACCTCAATTTACCGGTCTACTAGTTTTTTTAGATGGTAAACAGGAATTACTTTCACCTTTACTTTGTTTTAATACTTTTAGTGGCCCTAAATTGTTGAATTTTGTTTGGGTCAAAATTTGAGAAAGTTTCCTTCATGAAAGTTGTGGAGGACGTTAAATCGAGCGCGTGCATATGTGGTACTTAAAAATCGGAGTTCGTATGCGAAAGTTATAAATACTGTTCATGGTTACTGTTCTCGGTAACTTTCTATAAATAGCCGAGTTACCAGGGTAAGTTTCCATTTTAGGAAACCTACCCCCCCTACCCCGATTTCTCTCTCTTCCTCTTTCTTCTTCCCCCGCGTCGGACTCTCTCCTTCTTCCTTTCGATTCGCCGCCGTCCGGCCACCTGGGGACGAGCCACGGTCATCACCGGCGCTCCTCATTCTCCTCCACACGCTAGCAGCAGCGGGTCACTGCGAATTGGCAGGAAAAGTGGGAATCGACGGCTTGAAGAAAACTGTAGCAGATTGGGGTTTTCCAGCAATTCTTTCGATTCCGGCCGTTTCTAGCCACCAAACCACGGTCGAAGGTGCAGTTTTTGCCAAGGATCATTTTGCCCCTGGCCTTGAGCCACGATTTGCAGTGTAGAGGGAGAATCGATCAAAACTCGATCCTAGGGTTCTTGGAATTTCTGGATTTTCTTCACCGGCCAATCTCGAGCACTTAAAGGTAAAATTGGAATTTCTTGTAGTTGTGAAAAATGTTGGGTCTGTTGAATAGGTGGTGCTGCCAATTTTTGGTGGTCATCGGAGGTGGTGGCCGCCTGCGCGTGGGGCCCACGCGTTGCCACTGTTGGTGGCGCGTGGAGGCGAGTAGAGTAGGTTTTTAATTTCTGTTTTAGCCCAATTAAATCCTATAAATGTTGTGGAGCTTATAGAGATGAAGTTTTGTGAAGATTAGGGAAGTTTTGAATCGATTATAAATTCCTGGAAATTCAGAATTTCGGTTATCGATTTATGAAAATCCGACCGCCGGATATCTCTCGGTTCTGCCTTGGAACCTTTAAATTAACGAATTGGCATCAGTGATAGAATGTGGGTTGAATCCGAGAAGAATTGGAGAGATGATTTATGAGGATTCGATTTTGAGAATTGTATTTAAATAGAATAGTTATTCACGAATTATATTTATGTACAGGGCGTCGTACCGAGCTATTGCTCGATGAAGGAACTCGTACGCGTGATCGCCTAAATAAAATAAATAGTACTGTGAGTGGACTTTTGTTTTTAAATAATGATGCATGCATTTATTTCTTAAAGTAATGCTCTAGTTATTTATCGTATTACATTTTGAGCATATAATTGTTTTCGGATTTTGATTTCGATTTATCTCGAGGAATTACTTTCATTGATGAGTTTCATGAAGTGATTATAAATTATTCCGGTTGTGATTTTCGGATATTAATTTTGTTATGCCCGGATTCGAAATTATGATTTATTATTATTTCTCACATTTTTGCTATTGATTTGAGATACTCTTGGCGTGTGGGACACGTCGTTGGAAATTCATTTGCGAGAGTTGGGGAAGCTTTATGGATTTATGTGGTTTTCGGATTTTCTTTTGCCATACTTTGGGTGACTATTATCACTGCTAGCATTGATTCGTCGGCCTTTGTGGCGAGGTGATGGGATCACCGAAGCCCGTCCACCTTTGTGGCGCTGATTACTGTCTTTGTGATAGTAATGCTGAAGCCCAGTATCCTAATCGCTACACATAGTGGCGTGTGGGTATATAACGGGAGTATATGGGAGTACTTTAGCCTGGGAGGCTATCACCCGAGCCTGGGAGGCTCATTCGTATGGCTATCTTCTTCCCCTACTTTTATATTATTTCTGGGCTAGCGGGGTCTAGTCCGATGATACGATACTCAGCGGATTTGATTTACAGTTCCCAATTTCCAGTTTCCTGATTTTAAGAGATAAATGTTTTACCATTGTTGCATGCATCGAGTTTTTAAAGAAATAAATGTGGGAAAGTATAAAATCCTTTTTCTTTTCAATTATTTATTTTTGTCCACTCACGCTAACGTTTTCATATACTTTTCCCCTAGGCCATTCGGTTTCAAATGACCAGTTTGCAGGCGAAATTAGTTGAGGTCGGGCGTACATGGAGTCGAGGCATAACCAACAGCATTGCTTCCGCGTACTCATTCTATTTCTATTTTCTTTGTTACCTAGTGGATTAGTATTGCTCTGATAACCTGTGGGATTAATATTGTTTTTGGGTTGAGACTGATATTTGTGAAATTGGACAATGTTGTGATTTGGGGAGCAGGGTGGCTCCAGGAGAATCAGGATGAGTGATTTAGAAGTGTAAATTTCCTTTCTACAGGTTTGAGTAGTCCATTTTAAGGGAAGTTCTGCCAAATTTTTGGAAGAATTTCTTCTAAGGTGGGCCCCGCAGGGCCAGTTCGGATTTCAGGGTGAAATTTGGGACGGGTCCTGTCAGTAGATCTACTCCTCCTAGCTCTGGTGATGCCTTGATAACGAATGCTTCAGGAATAGTAATATCATCTATCCACAGTGCTAACGTCACTTGAGGTGAACCCAGCTTTAGTAAATCTCAAACCCAGGAGCAGCAAAATCAAACTCACTATTATCAGCATACTGGTTTTGGATCACAACCTTTTAATGTCTTTGGAGGTCCATACTTCATGCCCTATCCTCAACATAGTAGTCAGATGACCGGAACCCTTCAATATGAGTTACTCAGGACCCTATTCCCACTCTCCCATTAACTTTCCTAGCATGCCTCCTCAGCCTACTTTACCATTTGCGGTTCCTTACTACCATGGTGCTCAGAACTCCTCATCACTTCTTTCCAGCTCATGCTCAACCTACGTTTGCCACAACCACTACCCATATTCCACAGTCCAGTCATGCTACAATGCCCCAACAGAACTTTGTACCCTTACAACAATACCCCATGTACCCCCAATTTCAACCTATGCAGCAGCAACCCTATCCAATCAATGATCCTAGTTTGTCAACTATGTAACAAATGAAACTGGAATTTAGTGTATTTAGTGGTGGAGATCCTGTTGAATGGCTCAAAAAGGTAGAGCAATATTTTGATTTTTATCAAATCCCAGAGGATAGGAAATTAGCTCTAGCAACTATGCACTTATCTGACAGAGCTGCTGATCGGTGGTACATGTTCAAAACTGAATTTCCAAACACTTGGATGGGACTATCTGATCTTCTCATGAGGGAGTTTAGCGGACATAATGTGGTGGATTATCAAGCAGCCTTGGCCAGGATGTCTCAAATGGGAACTGTGGAACAATATATGGATCAATTTAGAAAATTATCAAGAAGGGCACCTGGATTTTCTCAACAGGTGCTTCTTTCTTGCTTTATAGGGGGGTTGAAGGATGCCATCAGAGCTGATGTTAAGGCTCAAAAACCTAGGACACTGTATGAAGCTTGTGAATTAGCTAAGGTATATGAAGAAAGGGAACTGAATCTTAGAAACCACCCTAGAGGAACATTTGTGCACAAGGCTACTCATGCCACTCCTAATAGACTAGGGAACACGCATGCTGGAGCAATTGGCCAGTTGAGAAATCATCCTCCTGCTCCACAAAACAGACCCCCACCCCCACCAGCTGCAGCCAACCAAGTTGGGGGACACAGGAGGTTAACTCAAGCAGAATATCAGGAAAGAAGAGCTAGAAATCAATGTTTTTTCTGCGATGAAATCTTTAGGCCTGGACACAATTGCATGAGGGGTCAAGCTATGATGATCATGGAGGTTATGCAGGAAGAAGTGGCAGTGCAAGACCCTAACAATCTTATTGAGGGTGAAGGAGTTCAACCTCCCTTAGTGGAAGACAATGATGACCAGGAACAAGAATTGCAATTACAAATGCTGGGGGACCCTAACAACAGTACTATGCAACTAAAATGGTTATGTCATAAGAAGAAGGTGCATGTACTAGTTGATTCGGGTGCATCTCATAATTTTATACATCCCAGTTTGCTAAAAAATATCCCTGCTATGGTCAAACACATCGAGCCACTTAGGGTCAGATTGGCAAGTGGGGACATATTGCAAACTAGGAGGCAGGTTACTGTACAAATGCAGCTACAGGACTACAGCTGTAAAGTTGACTACTGTGTGCTCCCTATATCAGGGTGTGAGGTGATATTAGGAGCTGCTTGGCTGAAAACTCTAGGAGATATATTATGGAATTTCGAGCTTATGAGGATGCAATTTAACAGTTATGGGAAGCAGCATGTACTTCAAGGGGAGACTAATACTCAGGCATCAATAGTGAGCTGTAAATCGATGACTAGACTGCTAAGAAAGGAAAGAGAGGCAGTAATGGTTTAACGTAATGCTATCTCCCAAGATCACCACAAACAAGATGTGCCACCAGAAGTTCAAGAACTCATTCACAAGTATTCTGAAGTGTGTGAAAATCCCACTCATCTTCCTCCTACTAGATGGCATGACCACAAAATTGAATTATTTCCAAATACGGCTGCTATCAATGTGAGACCATACAGATATCCTCATTCTCAGAAAGAGGAGATTGAGAAAATCATCAATGAACTGCTGGACAATGGAATCATAAGGCCAAGTGTCAGCCCTTTCTCTTCTCCTGTATTATTGGTCAAGAAAAAAGATGGCACTTAGAGGTTATGTGCGGATTATAGAGCTCTAAATGCTGCAACTGTGAAGGATAAATATCCCATTCCAGTAGTAGATGAGTTGTTGGATGAAGTACATAGAGCAACCATATTCACCAAATTGGATTTAAGGTCAGGGTACCATCAAATAAGAATGGATGAGAGAGACATTTGTAAGACAGCTTTCAGGACTCACTCTGGACATTATGAGTTCTTGGGGATGCCATTTGGCCTAACCAATGCCCCATCCACTTTCCAATCGGTTATGAATGAAGTGTTAGCTTGCATTGTCTCTTCTTCATTTGTCCCTCCTTGGCCTCTACGGAGTGTTTAGCGCGTATCCGTTCGCTGACCTTTCATTGCTCTCATGTGCTCTGTGAAGGGAATACAGTTGCTGATAGGTTGACAAACATGGGTTTGGCATCCACTGCATTAGTTTGGTACTCAACCGCACCATCTACTCTGTCTCCTTTCTTGCTTAGGGATGATATGGGCATTCTTTATCAACGTAATGCTTGATTAGAGTTGTGCTTTATTTACTTCTCTGGTTTTCTGGGGTAAGGTTTATGTCCCCCCCCCTCTTTTTGTATTTTTCTTTTTTTTTGTTTTATTAATAAAATATGAATAGGGGGACGGGCGGTGGGTTCCCAGAGTGTGGCAGACCCTTCTCCTTCGGGATTGAGGGTGGGACTTGCTCCATACATCGTCTGTTTCCGAGGAATTAATATCGCATAATCCCTTATTTGTTAAAAAAAAAAAAAAAAAGAGACTTCCTCAGAAAGTTTACCTTAGTCTTCTTTGATGACATATTAGTTTACAGCCACACGTTGGAGGATCATTTGAAGCATTTAGAGTTGGTATTTGAGAGATTACAGCAACACTCATTGAAGGTTAAAGGAAGTAAGTGCAATTTTGGAGTCCCACAAGTTGAATACCTGGGACATGTGATCAGTGCAGCAGGGGTAGCAGTGGATCCTTCCAAGATTGAGTGCATCAAACAATGGCCACAACCAAAGACCTTAAAGGAGTTGAGGGGGTTCCTTGGATTAGCAGGTTATTACAGAAAATATGTCAAGAGTTTTGGGATTATTGCTAAACCCTTGACTGACATGCTAAAAAAAGATGGATTTCATTGGACTGAACAAGTTATATTTGCTTTTGAAAAATTAAAGCAAGCCCTCATCAGTACACCTGTCCTTGCAACTCCGGATTTCTCAAAAGAATTTGTAATCGAGTGTGATGCCTCAGATTTGGGAATTGGAGCTGTGCTGTCACAAGATGGCCATCCCATTGCATCTATGAGCAAGGCTCTATCTCAAAGGCATTTGTCATTTTCAGTTTATGACAAAGAGATGCTAGCTGTGGTAGCTGCTGTTCAACATTGGAGACCCTACATTTTGGGACACCACTTCAAAATCCTCACAGATCACATGACCATTGAACATTTTTTGAATCAAAGGATTACTACACCAGCTCAACAGAAATGGCTTTTAAAGCTGTTAGGATATGATTACACCATACAATATAAGGCAGGGAAGAATAATGTTGCCTCGGATGCCCTTTCTAGAGGAGTTGGTCTAGCTTTACTGTCGGGAATATCCAAGCCAGTCCATGATTATGTGGCTGACATACAAAAGTCTTGTGAAGCAGATCCTGAAGTCCAGAGCATTGTGCTAGCACTACATCAAGATCCTGCAAGTAAAAAAATTTTCTCTTTGAACCATTCTCAGCTACTCTACAAGAACAGAATGTTTGTACCTTTAACTGATGGGTGGAGGGGAAAAATAATAGCTGAGTTCCATGAAGGGTTGTTGGGAGGTCATGCAGGAAGGTCTAGAACACATAAGAGAATACTCAGGAGTTTTACTTGGCTAGGTATACACCATGATATCAAAGAGTTTGTATCTGCTTGTGAAGTCTGCCAAAGAAACCATTATGAAGCAATCAAACCACCTAGATTATTGCAGCCTCTTTCCATCCCTGACAAGGCTTGGAGCAGCATATCTATGGACTTCATTGATGCCCTGCCGAAATCTGAAGGTAAAACTGCTATTTGGGTAGTTGTTGATAAACTAACCAAGTATGCACATTTTATCCCTCTATCTCATCCGTACACTGCAGCATCATTAGCCAACTCTAAATGGGAACCAGTCGCAGTTTTGGAAATCAGAATGGTTAAGAGGAGAGGTTCTGCAGCTACACAATGGTTAATTCACTGGGTCTTTACCTGAAGATGCCACATGGGAATATGTTGATGACATCATGCGTCGGTTTCCTCGTTTCGATTCAGATAATTGAAACTTGAGGACAAGTTTCTTGTGAATGTGGGAGTAATGTTATGATTCTCCAGTGAATATCTCTCAATATTGTTAGGACTGTTGCTTTTGACTTAGTTGACCTTGCATTTCAATACGCATCGCTTTGTAGTTATCAATCAAGCAACTCTTGTAATCGTGCACATGTTTGGCACATGGCTAGTTCAAATAGGGTTTGTTGACTAGGGGATTACTTTACGTCCTGATCTTTGACAAGTGTCAAGATCTGCTAGCTTTAAATCTCGTATAAGTTGTAAACGTTGAGAGGAGACAGCCATCTATGAAAATTATCTCTTTTAATTTCCAGTTTTTCTTGCGTTTATTTCCTTTGCATTACTTCATTAGGGACTACCCTCCTAACATGTGGCAGCTCTTTTTGAGAAGCATTGCAGGCAAAGTCTATGACGTTGTGAATTAATGGAGACAGATAATACTAGACTTTTTCATACTAAAACATAGATATGTTCATAAGATTGCATGCCAGTATGAAACTACAGTTGTAACTCCCAGCCTCAATTTAAGAGAAATGTAAAAGAAAGAAAGAAAGATAGATGGATAGATTATTGATTTATAAAGTGATAAAATCGAAGGTAATCCATACTATGTTTACAAGAAGCAGAGATGCCCCCAATTAAGTGAGTTTCAATTCCTAGTAGCATACTCATGTGAGATATTGTGTCCAAAGATAAACACACATAAAATAACGATATTATACTCTCGTAGAGAGAGAAACTCTGCCTTCTCTCTAAAAAAACCCAGCCGACACAGCTTTCCCCCTCCTCCCCCCTTTCTTGCCAGATCTAGATCTCTTTGATCTGGATCTTTGGCTTGAAAGTCAGGGGAGATACCCTCCCTCTTCGTGAGGCTTTTTCCCTACCCTTCTCGTGGTAGCTCTCTGCCACGGCGGTGGCCGGTATGATTTCCCTTCTGCTTTTGTTTTCCTTTCATCCCCAGATCCCTTCTCCCAACCGTTCCTAATTTATCAATTCCAGTTTACCCATCCCTATCAACCCTCTGTTCTACTTTTTTCTTCATCCTCCCCATCCCTACCATCCCTCTTCCTTCTCAAGTCCTTTCCCTCAGTCCTCTCTTCTCTTTTTCCTTCCTTTTCCTCAATATCTCAAATCTCTGATTCTTCATGGTCAAGGTGCACATCTTCCTCACCTTTCATACTCCACTTCACTGATAGCTCGTTGGTCCTCTGGAGCTCCGACGTCGGCGTCATTTGGATCGTCTCTTTCAACGGGGTTGTCCCCTTATCGCGTGTACATCCGATGAATTCGGTAGTGCAACAAGGGTCTGCATGGTCCTTGGCCATCTGTCCCTTTGATCCCTCTGCGGATCGTTTATTTTTTTCTTCTTTGTTGGTTCCTATGTTTGTTTCGGAAGTTGTTTTGTATGGTTTAGAGATTTGGGTTATGGAAATATTTCGATGGGTTCTGTGCTGCTATTCTTGTATGGGATTGTTGGTTGGACTCCAAGTTTTCGCCCGCCGATCTGGTGACGTTTCTGTGTCACCCTTGGGTTTGGCTGGTGGCGGCGACGTCACTGCCTCATCTCTCTCCTGGTCGATCTGCACTGTGTTTGAAGCTTGTTGGGCTGTTTGTTTTCGTTTGTTTGTTCTTTTTCTTTGGGCCCGGTTTGGGTCTTTCGCTTGTAATGTTGCTTCTTGTTGAATAAAAATCCTCCCATCACCAAAAAAAAAAAAAAAAAAAAAAAAAGATAAACACATAAAGTTCAAATGTTAAAAAGAAACTTTTTAACAGCTTTGATAGATATTCTAAACCAAGATAAGGCAGATAAATCATTATTTAAAATCCTATTAAAAAGTTGAAGAAACATTTAGCCATCCATACTTGAGCTGAAGAAAAGCTACCACAGGGTGGCCAGGTGCGGGTTAGATCACTGACATAACCATGAAATTCGCAACCAACATCCATCAAGACAAGATCTCCTTCCTTTATCTGCACAACAATACATATCAATCTTTGTAAGTATACAAGGGCTCCCTAAGAACAAATAGAATTCTTTCGTTTTACTAATCTAGATTGTGACCAGAAAAAGTATACATTGGATTTGGTAATCAACTCACTTTCTGATCATTTCGAGAATAATGTATTACACTAGCATTAGGCCCTCCACCAACCACAGGGTTGAACCTGTAATGGAGAATGAAATTAGCGAATCCTCCAAAATAAAAAAATTGTAAAGTACTGACAAAAACCATCAAATGATTATCTTAGATAACCAAATTTCAGCTATAACAGCGAGTTATATAATAAATTACGTTTTGGATGAGACCATCCAGAAAAGAAAAAAGCTTACGCCATTCTCTGGGCACCCCTCATTTTGCTTTCATATTCCATCTTAGCTGAAAGCATACCCTCATAAGGATGTATCTTTGAATGTAACATTGTCTGCAACAGAGCCTGTCCAAGACCAATATATAATTTTTTTACTATTAATACAAGCCAGGAATATCCGGTATTACTACTTTTCAAATATATAGTAGTACTACAAGCTTTTGCTTTTCAATAATATAGCAGTACTACAAGCTTTTATGATATACTATATGGTGTTGCAGGAACGGCTCTAAACATTATATAACAAGTCATATAACATGAAAAACAAAAAGACGAATGCCTCCTGAGTCCTGATTATGATGTGCCGTAAAAATTGGATCATCACTTAACAATTGTAGACCTACTCTTACAGTAAAAACTAGCAAGATTGCCCGCGCGTTGCTGCGGGATTCACTATTATGAATGAAATGAAAAAAAAAAAGTATTGATTTGTTGAGAATATATACATCCCACATGGGAAAAATGAGACCTTGTCTATGGGTTTATAAGGGTTTGGGCCACTCCATCCATTGCCAATTGGTTTTGGATGTGAACCCCAGATTACTTTATCATGGTATCAGAGCGGGTTACCCACGTGTGCATGTCTAACGGCCACACGGGCTCCACGTCACCCAAAGTTGTCCACGTGTATATCATGATTGAGGTGAAGAAGATGTTTGTATATTGTCAATATGATTTAGGTCAGAAATATTGCATTTACAATTATTAGATACATTACATGTCTACAAAAGCAAGGTCCAAAAGCAAAGTAGGAGAAAGATGCTTCAAAAAGGGTATCCTTCTAGATAGATTGATCAACACAGTTCCGGGGTAGTGGTTGCCCTGCATAATATAAAATGTTAGCAATCCCTTCAATGGCAAAGTAAACAGTGGCAAAATAGAAATTTTATTTCATAATAACTTTCAATCTCTACTGTGATTTCATGGCAGCGGAAAGTTTGTAGTTTTCCAAAATTTAAAACCAACTTCATATTTTTAAACAGTTGAAAAGTTGCTTTGCAATGATATATGTTGTCAATTGCTTTGCAATGATATAGCCTCTATGAGTTATCATATCATTTCTATACCTCAAAGCAATTGACAACATTTTTGTACACACAAACGTAAAGGAGGAAGAGCGTCTCTAAATTCATATGCTTACCACATCAACTCCTCCCCGATAAATTGCTTATCCAAACAAACATTCAAGGTGGCTTTTGTATCATCCACATGGAAATTTACAATACGAAGCTGTTGTAGGTCTGTAAATGCTTCAGAACAGAGATGAAAGTAAAAGATGTAATCAGAAAAAATGTGGAAAAACACATAACAAATTGAAGAAAATCAGCTTAAACGCTTTCACGATGAACCCAATCTTCTAGGTACAAACTCCAGTTACTCAACACGCAAAACACTGGACAAATACCAAAAGAAAGAAACACCGATTATCAAAAAAGTTCCATCGTAGTAGAATTAGAAGACAATAAAAACTATCGAGGGTATCTCAATACTATTCATCTATCTATAAACAGACGTAAAAATTTGAGGAAAGAGGAGCGATGCTAACCATTGGAACACAAATAGAATACAAACCCAACAGAACAGCATTCACTGACTATAAATATGACATAGATTCAATTGAAAGTTGAGCACTAAGTATGAATCCATAACTCACATCAATATCAGCAGAAAAGTAGTGGAGTACTGGAGTTCATGAATAGAATTAAGATTTGAAATTAAGAACAGACTGTAAATTCTGAGTAGATCAATACAGTTTTGCAAAAGTAAGTGGCTGGGTCAAAATTCCAGAAAATTTGAAAATATCTCAAATTCCTTTCCTTGACCAAAACTTTTTGTCACCTAATGAATCCACAAAACAAACAAAATTACTATACAAAAACCCCAATATGAAAACAACAATCATCTTAGTAGCAGTTACCTCTGTAATTTATGAAAACCATGCTTCTATTCATTATTAGTAAATGAAAATGCACATAATTGAAGTAGACCTTAAAATCACACCAAAATAAAATCATTTGGTATTTGTTAGGAAAGAAACACCTAATGAAAATTCTAAGTAGACAGTTTTGCCACTCTGTCTTAAACCAAAGATGGTGCAACTGGAGAGAAAACAGTTACACAGTAAACAAAAATAGAAAGCTGAACTTTCAGTTTCAAAACCTAATTTCTATACATCATGAAACAGCTGGCCAACTGCACTGCAATTTCCACAATAGACCAAAAAGGTGCAACAGAGACAGAACTAACAAAAGACAAAGGCTAACAAATAAGAATATCAGATCTCTATAGAATACAAATAAGGAACTGCCCTTAAACTTAAAAGAAATTAAAACGCAAGGCATTAGTACTTTTTAGTTGCAGCAATTTTACAGTAAATGGTAGATGTAGATCAATGCTCATATCCAACATCAAGATTCATAACTAAAAACATCTGTGTGAAATCATTTAACTAAAAAGCATCACACCTGTGTAAAAACATTTAACTAAAAAGCATCATATCTGAAGCCCATGTATACAACCTCTTAAGTTGGTTTGTTGACTGAATAATGAATAAGATGAATATAAAATAAAATCATACTGATTAATACCAAAATAAAATCACATCTGAACACCATGTATTCGGCCTCCTAGGTAGATTGTTTATGTAGAGATTTATACACGAATAGCATTCACAAAAATAAGGAAGGAGTAACACATTCTAATTGTGTGGCCTGTAAACTAACATGCTGTTTGGAGGCCAATGACCAACTATCACGTTTGAAAATGACCAAGGCACAAACAATGGACCAAAACTTTGACTTCAATCAAAGTAGTCTACAACTATAGAAAAAGCCTAAACATTTTACAAAAAGCTTGTATCACAAAAAGTAACAGACATACAGAGCATATAAAAATAATTTAGTTCTTATTTGTGATTGCCGTACCAAACTGGAATGCTATAACATATATATAGGTGGCTAGGCCTGTGTTTCATTTGCATCAGAACATAGTGGAGATAGCTATACTAATTACTCCAAAAGTAGATGACTCACTAATCATACAATAACATCAATTAAGGACTGAATTAAAGAGCAAGATTATATGCTATGCATCAAATAACGCGAAGCTAAACAACAGAACGGTTGGACACCACACCTCCTACAGCAAGGCCCTTCAGAATCTAATCCTCATTAATTCAAATTTTTTTTTTTTGACTGTGTCAAGGGGAACCCAAAGGCTTCCTAGGCCCAAGATAAACCCTTTCGGCGCATGTGAAATGCTCAAACTGTGCATTGCAGCACAATGTCCGGCCACCTTGACAGCTTCGGGGTTCGAACCTAGGTTGGGGAGCACACCCAACTAGACAAGAACCACTAGGCCACTTGCATCAAAGCCGCTTTTTATGTTCTTTTTTTTTTTTTTTTTTGGGGGGGGGGGGAGGGGGGGCGTCAGATCTTCAGAGCCACTTTCTAACTAATTTGATCATGGAGGTGGGAGAGTCCTTATTTCGAATATGCCCCTCCAGCTTTTCTAGTTGTTTCTTGTTAAATAACATTATAACAAATCCAGAAAAAATTTCAAATCCAATCCTTGATCAATCAAATATACAACCCAGAAGAAATTTCAAATCAAATTATCAAAAAGCAACAAATACCTTCCACTTGTGTTGTTTTAATCAAGAGCTTCCAGTCTGTCTCTTCTCTTTCTCTTCCTTCTTCCCCGTTCTCTTCTCCCTTTCTTTCGTCTCGCCTCTTTCTCTGTCACGAAATTCCGGAGGAAAAAAAAAAAAACAAAAACAGTTTTCATCGAGTGCTAAAACCGATCATCTCAAATAGTCAATACCCTGAAACTTCTGGGTCGGCTCTGTTTTGGAAGTTATGGTCGTCAACACAGTTCTTTGTGAGTTAGATTTTGACACTCTATTATGTTTTGAATTGCTCCTTTTTGTAGTGATTTTTGGGTTTTGAGATGGATTTTGACTTGCGTGTGAGGGATTAGAGTAGACGCCGATACACAGCGGAACAAATAAATCTCAAAGTAGGGGCAGAACGGTCTTTTCCAGCCCCACAAACTGTTCCTTACTGTTGCCTTAGGAACAGTAGAACAGTGAAACTCAGCTTTCGTATATAGTAAATTGGCACTAGTAAAAGTACTTGAATAGTTGAAATACATATGGTCAAAATAGACCTAGAAATAAAGCAAAGCCTTCTTCTTGGCTCTGGTAGTAGTACAGAAATTACAGATCATACACCATGAAATCTATAGCAATCAGCCTAGACCTCCACAGCTCCGGGGACGTCCTTGACCTCCTCATTGACCTCCTCCTCATTGACCTCCAATGCCTTGCCACCATCAGGTCCATCAAGCTCGAAAGCCGAGGCAGGAAATGTCCTGAATAGCCCTGTAGGAGACTTGAAGATGATCTTCCCAGTTGGGGGGTCATCCAAATAGATGTCACTGAGTGACACCCAGACCAAGAGCTCCTTGGTCTTGACTCCAGTCAGCTTACTGATCTTGCCTTTCTCAACAGTGGCTGTGATCTCAGTTGCATAGCTCGCCAGCCTCCCAACCTTCTCAAACTTGTGGGTGGTGCTCTTCTTCTGCTTGAGCCAAACAAAGCCAGTATCTTTGATGTAGCCACATTCCACCATGTCCTTCATGGGCAGAAGCCCATTGGGGAGACCCTTCTCTGTGAGCAAGAACTTTGACTTCTCCTGGCAGATAGCATCACCTTGGTAGAACTCATCAGCCTTGGCTCTCACCTCGTCAGTTATAAGAGACATTCTTGTGAAAACTTTGGTGCTCTTTTTTTGTGATGTTTGGTTTTTGAAATGTGCTCGAGTGTGTGAACAAACTCACAAAGGTGAGGATGAGACCTGTGTTGAGAGAGGTGGGATTCATATAGCTGAGGAGTTAGAACTTTGCCCTTGTGGGTTCTCCAAATTATCAACAAAGCCACTCTACTGTTGCCCTCTTGTATCACAACAATTGCTAAATAAGCCATTTGGTTGTGTTTAAAGACCTGACCTTTTTTTAGATTGGGGCATAGAGGGGACTTGGCTTCTCTGCTATAATTTACTTTGCTATAATTAGCTTGGATTTCATCATAGCCGTCAGATATAGTTTTAAGGGCCAGCTGATGCCACATCAAGAAACATCAAGAAGTTTTAAGGGCCAGATGATGCACTTTTTTTTTCTAGCAAATTATAGTTATAGCAGAGAAGCCAAATCCATAGGGCAGAGTACTTTACCCAGATAAAGACCGTTTTTTTAATTTTATTTTTTTCTTTTTTTCTTTCAAGGATTATTAATGTCATCTGCCCAATTCCAAATTTAATGATATTTATTAAAGTTAATGATACTTTGGTAGTTGGTATCACAATCTTGCATTTACATGTAGGAGGGCAATCAATCTAGTATACTTCTTTCCGTATCAAAAAAAAAAAAAAAAAAATCAATCTAGTATCTACCATTCTAATGGTAGCTCTTGTTCTCTCTTTTTTTAGAAAGAAAGTTCATAATGAATCTAAGATATGTAGGACAATTTGTAAATACACTATTATTAAGCACGAAAATTAAACTTAAACTCATATCTCAACTGAACCTTGGTTGTTTGTAGAGAATCAAAGCAACTCAACCATTCTCGCCAGAATGAGCTTTGCTTCATTGGTAAATGTTTTTATATAAATACATATCTATAAATTATGAATAACCTTTTACTATAGAAAATACAACATTCTCATTGTATTTATTCATCTTCCGCAACCTGATGGTTCACACCAAATATATCTTATGCTCTTATTTTTGTTTTTTGTTTTTTGTTTTGGAGAAACTCTTATGCTCTTATTTCAATAATACAACATCAGGTACATAATTATTTGATATTACTAAAACATCAGGTACATAATTATTTAATATTACTAAGTCTTTGGTTTATATAGTCTATTTTATTGGGCTAATTAATTATATTTATTATTCCATATATTTTAAAAATATCGAGAGTTTTAAGTTTCAAGAAATTTCAAACGACTAAGCATATTTTAATTCACCACAACCTAATATGTAACAATGTTTATTCAACATTTTCTTTGAAACTATAGTAGATAATCGATCAAATAAACGTATGCAAAAGTTTCATTCAAAATTTCTGAATTATTCTCTAGATTTCCATCATTTTTCTCGAATATTTACCGATATCGATATTTCCGTCGAAATTTCTAATTTTTGAGCTGTCGATATATACTCGATATTCGATATTTTAGTCCTTGATAGTAGGGGTAGGGAGGGGTTAGAGGTATGTGTCCAAGACGGTTGGGAGGAGTAATGGGACTAATGGCGTTCAGTTGGGAAGAGCAGGGTTAAGCTCAGAACAAATAGTAGTGCTCCACGTAGTATATAGTTGGGAACGGTGACCTATTAATGGGAGTTGATATCTATTTGATATGTCCAGAAGTCCAGATTACAGAGAGAAGAGAAA
This sequence comes from Rosa rugosa, assembly GCF_958449725.1. Classification (NCBI taxonomy): domain Eukaryota; kingdom Viridiplantae; phylum Streptophyta; class Magnoliopsida; order Rosales; family Rosaceae; genus Rosa; species Rosa rugosa. The sequence goes on along the minus strand of NC_084826.1, from coordinate 5,991,040 downwards.
GATGGGCTGATGGGGAAAATGCAGACGGTCACATCAATAAGTCCATCACCTAATCAATTTTTGCATGCCAAGTATCGGCAGCCAGGCCCACCACATAATTTATATAGTTTGGAGGTTTCTTTCGAAGACTCTAGCAGTTATGAAGTCCATCACCTAATCAATTTTTGCATGCCAAGTAAGGCTATACCCGAAGGGAAAATGCGGATTCATTGTTGCTGAATGAGTGTTATTGCTGTTTTCAAGGTCGATATCTGTTAAAATCATCGGAAATGAGCTTTGTACATGTCATATGCATAATTTTAGTCGAGTTACGTATCTGAATGTCTCCTAAAGAACAAATTTGTTTAACAATAGAAGTAGAAAAACATTTGTCATATACATACTATACCAATAGTTTCCTTCCAAAATAAGCTCGCTCGTCCCTTGTATTTATTTGTTAAGTTAACTCTTTCCTTTTCTCATTTAAATATATTTGGTAAATGCATCTCACTGTATTGTATTGTGAGTGGACCAACTACCAAGGACTTGGGGGGGGGGGGGGGGGGGGGGGCCGGACCCCTGCATCCATTAACATGGTTCCGCCCCTGGACGAGGACGTTTGTTAACACAGGACAAAGCAAAGACTATCAGATAGTCACTATCTTTTAGCATTTTCTTAGGGGTTAAGAGATTAAGATGTTGTTGTACGGTTTGGAGTTCATACCATAAAGTCTAGGATTACCCTCATGTTGAGGGGCATTCGGGTTCGTACGTCTATGGTGGAAGATTAGTCTACCTTTGTTGTAATACCCTCGTAGATCTCAGTTCAAATATTGGTTTGGTAGGTGTATTACTAATTCGCTAACATAACCAGACTGATTTGATACCTCATATCTCGTTAAAAAAAAAATGAATTAACTAGTAGACACTTAATACTTTATCTCTTTTAAATTTTGATATCTCTTAAGATCTCTGTTTTGTACATGTCATACACATAATTTTGGTCCAAATCTGTATCAAATATCCCCGAAGGAACATATGAACATTTGTTCAACAATAGAGGTAGAAAATATTGCCACAGCCCACAGACATGATTTTGGTAGAGTTTCCTTTCAAAGTGAGCTAGCTTAACCCTTGTATTTATCAGACAAGGACGTTTTCTTAAGTCTTAACTACAGCAAAGGACTATCTTTTAGCATTTTCTGATGGTTAATGTTAAGATATTGTTGTTCGGTTTGGATTTCATACCATATAGTCTAGGATACCCCTCATGTTGGTTAAATTTTCATAGTTTCGTGTAGCCAACTACAAATCTTTGGGGAGAAAATTTGGGTTTACAAAAAGTGATTGATAAAATACATTTTCCACTTGGTATTGATCTGCTGAATTCAATCATGTTGGATTCATGAACCTAATACCTCCATGAAGAATGTGAGTCAAAACTCACACCAAGCTGATGTTTTCATCGTTCACGGATAGTTTGGTGATTAGGGTCCTCACTTTTACAAGGACGAGAAATATCTAAACGGCATGTAGTCACATACATGTTATAAAAACACAAGATTATATATAACCGAAACATACAATGCTCCGATCTGCGTGCAACAGTTTCATAAAAAAGGAATAACAATATTCTAGTTGGTTGTTGTTTACCAAAACGTGTCAATGTGACAATGTCCAAACCAGACCCATTTAAATGAACATTTCAGTTGAGCAGATGTGAAATCCATTGAACATTTATGTCCTCACTGTGCGTTTGGGGAAGTTACTCAAGTTAGTTTGGTCTGGTTGGATCATATTAGTTGAACATTAGAGATACTACATTCAAGGCAAATTCTATGCATTGCAGGTGACATCAAGATAAATGAGACAGAGAGATTGAATCATTTAACATCATCATTATGAAATCACCAATCTGGAAAAGATACACAACAGAGCAATACTTTACTCCACAGTATGCACTATTACATAAACAAATCAAAGCACCAAACAAAATGGTAACAATCAAGAATTATTTAGATTTTGATACAGAACACATCAGGTACCTGCAGGAAAATGCATCAATAGAAATAAAATCTCTCTATCTTGAACTCCCCATTGCAATAACTAATCGGCCTTCTCATTTTTGGGGCCAAAAATGCCTTTCACTGACTCGAAAACCTCTTCAATAGGCCTCCCAGCATCAATCTTTCGAACCTTCCCCTGGGCGTTATAGTACTCTAAAACTTTTTCAGTAGACTCTAGAAAAACCTTAAACCTCTTCCTTATTGTTTCTACATTATCATCCTCTCTTCCCTGGTTCCTACTCAAAAGGCGCCTCTCCATCTCTTCTTCAGAACAAACAAAATACAGGACGAATGAGGGCACGATTTTAGTCACATCCTCAAATGCAGCACGGTTTTCTTCATTACGAGGAAACCCATCGATGAGAAACTTGTCATTACCACTCTCCAGCATTGCTCGCTCCAGAAGTTTAATCGTCACCACCGCAGGAACAATTTGTCCTTCTTTGATCATGTTCGAAATCATGGTTCCATTTTCAGAACCAGAATTCCTTTCAGCTCGTAGAAGATCACCAGCACTGAGATGGGTGTACCCAAAATGCTTAACAATGTTTGCACATTGGGTACCCTTTCCACTGCCTGGACCACCCAAGACAAACACTACACTAGGATTCAGATCAGCTAAGCTTCGAGCTGTCTCCTTGTTGTCGACTGCGCCCACAGCTGTTCCCATTGTCGTCTCTGAATCTGCACAAACTAAAACATCCGCAACTGTAAAATCTCAAGTACATCCAAAAGAGAAATAAGCACTGCTATTGCTTCTAGCAAATTTTCCTTTTAAGAATGCAACATATATCCAGATTCAACACATAATAAAATTCGACTACAACAATCACAATAATAATACGAACAATCAAATGCAATGTATATCACAATCAAAATAATAGTCAACTCCTAATTAACAAGAGCAATGTGGTTTCTGACAATCCTATAAAACTGTGTGATCTACACAAGCTGAGGCTATACAAATCAAATCAAAATTTCAGTATCATTGCTGATTTAATTTTGCACCAAATTACGCAGATTCATTAGCAAAACAAAGCAAACACATACTGATCTGATCATTAAAGTGACTAATGTAAGAAAGATGATAGCATAACATGAAAACCATATTCCATGATAACAATTTCATCATGTACATTGGAATGGAATGTAAGAAACCCAAGAGGGTAAATCTAGAATTCTAATCAATGGTAAAACAAACATGAACAACATAGAACTCAATAAAAAAGTGATCTAGGAAAGAGTTAAAACTACCTGATCTGGGTGAGCTGTGAAACCAGATCCGCGATGAGATGGAGGATTCAGACAGCAGAGCTAGCAGATCTGTTTCAATTGGAGCGGAGATGGTAGTATAATTTCAGGTATATATGCTGATTGGCTATAGAAAAACTGAAACTTTTGGAAAAAGTTAACTTTTTTATTTATCTTTTTTTTTTTACTGTTAGCTCTCAGACAGTAAACTTTATCACACCACTGTAAAAAATAAACTTTTGGGCATTTTTCAAGCATGAAAATTTGGTTAGCTGATTTGACATGAAAATCTGCCAAGATAGGATTTTTGACCATGAAAATCTGCCAAGATAGGATTTTTGACATGAAATTTGATTGACCAATAGTTATTAAATATATTCTCCTTTTGGTTAATATTTGATTAATTCATCGAAAAAATGACACCAAGCTCAAATAATAATCGTTTATGGATGGCGGATAACTGGCAAAACAAACATCAACGTCCAACCAAGACCCATCTAAATGAAACTTTGAATTGAATAGAAACATTTACCATCATCATTATGAAAGCAGCAATCAGGAAATGATATTCACTGCTTTTGTATTGAAATTAGCCAGAAGTTTTGGCAACAAACATATTTTATAAAGATTCAAACTTTAATACATAAATCGGCCGAGCTCGCCCATCAAACAACTGCAGAAAAATGCCTCCAATGGCTCCTCATCGATTACAATATGGTATGAATGTCTTGGAAAACCGCAAGCAAATTCCCATCTTTCGTTGCTTTCAATTTACAGGGGAACATCAACTGAATGAAACCATCTGATTACTGTGGCTCTCCTTTACAGTTCCATGATGAAAGTTGTTTAGCAAGGATTCAATGTGTTTAACTTCTTTTGGAATTGACCCAGTTAGGACCTGATGTGCACAGAAATCTCGTGCTTGTTATAAATTTGTTTAGGTCAATGAATTGTGAAAATCTAGACCAGATAGAGAATGTGTGAAGCGGCTTGGAGAACAATTGATGACAGGTGACTTTGTCCCCTCAATAAGGCTTCAGTCATTATAGAAAGTGAATTAATATTTGCCTCTTAACTAAACCATATGAAAACCAAATCCAATTCATATGGCTACTCAAAGCGGCAATGACAGACAGAAAATGAATGCCAAGAGACTACATAAAGATGAAAGCTACGTAAATGCAAACAATTTAGGAAGTTTAACAGCATGGTGATATTGAAAGCTGCAACCAGGAAGTTGCACTGAATTTAAAACAATTGGTCATATAATAAATATGATTAGTCTCAATGATACCTCACAACCCGTGTCTGTAATAAGGACCTCATCCTCAATCCTTATCCCGATGCCTTGATACCTGCAGTACATCCTCAACACATCAGAAGTGTATCAAAACATTTAAAGCAAGAAGGTTAAAAAGAATGGGTAGGACTGATTGATTCCCTATGTAGGAGATATTCATAAGCATCAAATGTTTCACATTCAAGAATGTGTTGAGGAATCTTTCATGTTGAAAATTAACAACAAAAGATTATGAAAAGTTGGAGATAAGTATGATGTTTGGTGCAGTCAGCTTATTGCATCAAATAACTCTTGCTGGGATGACTAGTCTCTTCAATATAAAACTAATTGTCCAAGGCCAACGGCAACTTTTACATGAGCCTGGCTTATGAGTGATTTGCGGATTAATCGAGCATTTTTTTTTTCTTTTTAATATCTGCCAAACTGATTCGTGGTATTTTAAATTTAGTAAAAGAACATTTTTTTTCCAAACTAAACTAAGCTAAAAAGTACCTCTCAGGAATATTAGAGAACAATGGGATGTAGATTCCTGGTTCAATTGTTATCACCTGTGTACAAACAGAACGATCTTGTCAAAAAAAAAACAATGAAGCAGCCTTGCTGGCCAGAGTATGTGTACACACAACTGACACAACAATTAATGCAACACTGTCATCATTTCAACTATAAAGCAGGTAAATTGAAAAAAATAAACATATATAAGCTAGAAAGATGCATGTTCTTCGCTAAGGGAGCCAACTTACAACACCGGACGTCAAAGGATGGTCGTAGCTGACCTTAGAACAATCATGGACATCCATTCCTAGATAGTGACCTGGACAGAAAAGGAAGAGGCAAAAAAACTTTTATCACAAAATATCTTTTTAACACATCATCCTGCTTAACCAGTTCAAAAACTAAATTATTGGAATTTTCATTGTTAAGATATGTAATAACTACTGATACAAATCTGAACAGTAATCTTCAAAGAGCAGTCATAAATGGAAATTATAGCAGGATCCTAAATTCAAATCTGTGACTCTCCCAATATATATTGAATTTGATATGGCTGAGCTCTATAGTGGCAGGACAGGTTTACACATGGGGAGAGTTTTTTAATGTGAAATAACTGTTGATCCAAAGTTCCAAACTGTTTAAAATTTAAAGAATATAGATTAACAAACAGATATTTTAGTTTCAATTCTTAATAAAAAAAGAGTGAGAAGGAAAAGGAAAGGCAATCATCCAGAAAATTGGCAGTACTTTTCTTGCTTAGTCATTACAAGGAGAGTCAAAACACATGCCTAGTACAAATATAAAAAAACTGAAATTGCTGACTAGGGATGGATAGAGAAACCTATGGAAGTAGGGTTCAGCTGATGGTAGGAACGGCTCAACTGATAGTGGGAACTACGTCTAGAGTCCTCCTTCAGAATCCCAATCTCTTTGAGTCCTTTTTGAAGCATGTCAACCTATGCATGCAAGTCATTAGGTAAGATTAGGTCTCATAAAGCAAAGATGAAATTCTGTACTAGAAAATTAACAAATACAAATTTGTTTCAAAGGATCATACAGAAAAGTTGTGTATTTGCCGAATGGTAGCACCAGGTTTGCAAAGCTTCACGCATTCCTTGTTTGTTTGCAGAATAAGATCATATAGCTCTTCCTGAAATATAGACCTCATTGATAAGCCTCATTTATCAATAGAAAGCAACAGAATAATAACAAGAGAACAAAAAAAGGTCAAGGATATCGGCTGAAAGCTGCTGTCAAGATGTGGCAGCTCTTTTTGAGAAGCAATGCAGGCCAAGTCTATGACGTTGTGAATTAATGGAGACAGATAATACTAGACTTTTGCATACCAGAAGGAAAGCATTTGACTCTAAAACATAGATATGTTCGTAAGATTGCAAGCCAGTACGAAACTACAGTTGTAACTCCCAGCCTCAATTTAAGAGAAATGGAAAAGAAGAAAGCTAGATAGATAGATTATTGATTTTATCATAAATCGAAGGTAATCCAGACTATGTTTACAAGAAGCAGAGATGCCCCCAATTAAGTGAGTTTCAATTCCTAGTAGCATACTCATGTGAGATATTGTGTCCAAAGATAAACACATAAAGTTTAAATGTTAAAAAGAAACTTTTTAACAGCTTTGATAGATTATAAATCATTATTTAAAATCCAATTAAAAAGGTGAAGAAACATTTAGCCATCCATACTTGAGCTGAAGAAAAGCTACCACAGGGTGGCCAGGTGCGGGTTAGATCACTGACATAACCATGAAATTCGCAACCAACATCCATCAAGACAAGATCTCCTCCCTTTATCTGCACAACAATCCATATCAATCTTTGTAAGTATACAAGGGCTCCCTAAGAACAAATAGAATTCTTTCGTTTTACTAATCTAGATTGTGACCAGAAAAAGTAGACATTGGATTTGGTAATCAACTCACTTTCTGATCATTTCGAGAATAATGTATTACACTAGCATTAGGCCCTCCACCAACCACAGGGTTGAACCTGTAATGGAGAATGAAATTAGCGAATCCTCCAAAAAAAAAAAAATTGTAAAGTACTGACAAAAACCATCAAATGATTATCTTAGAAAACCAAATTTCAGCTATAATAGCGAGTTATATAATAAATTACGTTTTGGATGAGACCATCCAGAAAAGAAAAAAGCTTACGCCATTCTCTGGGCACCCCTCATTTTGCATTCATATTCCATCTTAGCTGAGAGCATACCCTCATAAGGATGTATCTTTGAATGTAACATTGTCTGCAACAGAGCCTGTCCAAGACCAATATATAAATTTTTTACTATTAATATAAGCCAGGAATATCCAGTATTACTACTTTTCAAATATATAGTAGTACTACAAGCTTTTGCTTTTCAATAATATAGCAGTACTACAAGCTTTTATGATATACTATATGATATTGCAGGAACAGCTTTAAACATTATATAACAAGTCATATAACATGAAAAACAAAAAGACGAATGCCTCCTGATTATGATGTGCAGTAAAAATTGGATGATCACTTAACAATTGTAGACCTACTCTTACTGAAATGGTATGATCTGAATTCTGAACCAACTGTATAACCCAACATGGATCCAATGTGAAGCCTACATATATGCTATAGATTTGCACAATGAGACAGAATGTGGTAGGACATATGGGCTTATGAAATAGTTAGCAGTGGGATTGAATTGAGTACCTGGCAAGCAATTGCTGCAGACTCTCTCATTAACTTGAGCTCTGCCGATGACTTTATCAACCGTAACTGATGTGTGAGAACTGAAACATCTTTCACTTCTCCAGAGGTAGCTGCTTTCTGAAAGGCATCCAATTCCATATATGTTGGTACAGCCGTCTGCACATTGTGGAACAGCTTGGACGATCTCCTCATAAAATCTGGGAGGATCTGCAGTCAGTAAAAGAAAAGGCAATGTACATATAATGATAAAATGCATAAAAAGGATCCAAGCAGCTGTTAAACCACACCAGCCAAGAACTTCAGAATGTTTCTATATGAAAACGAGCTAAGAGGACAGTTTAAGGGAATAAAACCACTAATCATGCCAATTCTGAACAAACAATTGCTACACTTAGACATGTTTTACAAGGGTATGTGCTGGTTTGTGGCATTTGGTATGAGTATGATAACACCGTATGGATTTTTGTTGGTGATATGGGAAACATCTCTATGTAGCTGATGTTAAGTGATCTTACCAAAACGTTCATGATTAATGCTCAACTCCCAAATCTACTGAAATGTATACAAGTATGCATATTCAGAGAATAGGACATTACAATTAGCTGATTTTCTTTTAATTTAAATTGGCACATTTCGGTAGGCTTCAAATATCAGTAGTATTCAACTAACCTCCCGTAATTTGCTCATTGGATATGCTTTATCAGCCTTAAATACTTCTAGTGCTGCACTAATTCCTGCAGTTTGTCCTTGCCAAGTCACATCCTACACATAAGCATACGTCAGAAAAAATAAATGACGTAAGGAAGCTTATCTATCTGTGTAAAATACATTGCAGCCACAAGTAAACTATATGCACAGATTAGTAACATGATACATGGCAGCTACCTTTTGAAATGACAACTTTCTCAGACAACAATAATAACATGCACATTTCAGATAACATTATATATTAGCATATAAACACCTTCCTTGACCAGCGAAAAAATATAACCCATACTTGATGTGTGTTTAATATTGTGAACCATATATCTCAAATTGCTTTGTATTCACTTTTCTTGAGAAAAATACAAGAGATGGATTCTGATAGGACAAATGAATACAAATATGATTCTGTGAATCCACTCCAGCTAAAACTAAGTAAAAACGAAACAGAACTTAGCACAGGATATAAAATACTATCATACAAGGCTGAGCATACTTGAGTTGTTGGTTCAGGCATGAACATGCAAAAACCGCATTCATGACCCAAGATCGCCACGCCACCAGGTTGCTGGCAGCCAGTAATGTACGAGTAATCAGCATCTTGCCGATACGTATAAGGAACAACATCATTCATCATCTTCACCGGCGCAGCTGCAAAGATGGCCAAGCCATTCTCTGGGAGCACATCCAACAACCTTTTTCTTCTCAATATGTATTCCTCCAAAGATATGCCGGGCGTAATCTCCCCTTCTTTCATCAACTGCAAATCCAAACAACAATTACAACGCAATAATTGACACCAAGAACAACACAATGTGAACAATCACTACCTGTGGATGAGATGAAGGAGTTGGCTGCCCAATGTCAACAATGTTCTTGGTGCAAAATGAACGGCGTCCCATAGTCTGTAAATCCAATTCAAGTACAAGACTTTAGCTTCACTTCAATATATCTACTTACTGAACCATATGGGTTAGATTAAAGACACCATTTTTTTTCACCAAATGCTATAAAAATTTGGAAGTTCAGCAGAAAAGGGACGATTTGGGCAGAAATGGATCACTACCCAGTTCAATATTCAGCCCAACAGATCAAATAAACAATTCAAATGATAAAGGAATACCTGCTTGTATGAAATTCTCTGCAGAAGTTTTCCAATAAGAATCCGCATTTTGCTGCTTTCACAGATACCTTTTAATCTGAAGAATCAAAAGCTGGAGACTATAGTGTTGAAGAGGGCAATCCAACTTTCGGGTTTTGGGGTTTTAGGGTTTAAGTTGGATATGGTTAGGGGTTTTAGCTAGACACACCCAAAGCCTCCCCTGAAATACAGTAGGTGTCATCCTTAACAACCAGAATCCACTTCTATTTTATTTTTATTTTTATTTTCCTAAACTTTAATCTGTTGTTTCCTTTTTAAAGAAAACATAAGAAATAATTAAGCTTTTCTTGATAAATAAGAAATAATTAGGTTGATTACTATGAAGTTCTTGACCTTTGAAAATTAAAATTAATTATATTAGTATAGGTCAAAATTAATTAAGTCACATATTGGCATTCTTAATATAAAATTTTAGTCATAAGTCTAAGCTAAAGTTGTGTCATGTTTAGGATGAAGACTCTGTCGTATGAAATGGAAACTCAATGCTTCTATTGACTCTTCATGTTACGCCACAGCTAATTACATTGCATTTCACGATGTTGTGTGTCTTTGTGCATACTGGGATTGGTGTCTGTGTTGCAAACCCAGTTAGGTTAGTATTTGTATATCAATGTCATCTTCGTTTTAAGTTGTCCCAAGTGGATGTCATAAGTGATTTTCTTAATGGTTTCTTACAAGAGGAGGTGTATGTAGAACAACCTCAGCGATTCAAAGATCCCTGCAATCCTGATCATGTGTACAGACTTAAGAAAACTTCGTATGGATTGAAACATACTCCTAGGGTATGATATGAGCATTTGTGCACTCATTTGTGGAGCAAAGAATATGTTAGAGGAGCTGTAGACAAAACCAGCTTGTTTGTGAAAAGGGATAAGAATCATGTGATTGATGGAAAATATAGAAAATGATCGTTGTGATTAGTGTCGTTAGACTGTTGATCACAATGGTATGGTGTCTTTGATCTAGACACAACAAGGGAAATACAAATCTCTGAATGAATGACAATGGAAGGGATTGAGGTTTCTTTTATAGACCTTAACCATTGTGCCTCTTGAGTGAAGAGATGTGACTATTGATTATTTATACCTCTTCACTATAATTATAATTATTAGCATATATAATTATAATTATCAGCACACATGTACCCATTCAGTTCCATATAATTGTACATTTTCAAGATATGTGAATTTCCTTATTCAAGTGCGTCTTGATGCACCAATGTTATGGTACATCTCCTCACACATAGCATACTCATTGTGAAGCCATTTAATCACATGATCATATTCCAACATCTCCCACTTGATCATGATGATTCAAGTTTCTAATGGTTGCCAGGTTCTGGATATTTTTACTGAGTGTTACTTATTTAATTAATTGCAATCACTGCTCTTAACTATTCATCCTAATTTATTTGGATATCCATTCTGAGTATCATATATCTGATTACTCTGGACTTTCCAACCGTCAGATAATGATTTCCTTTACCACGTGCGCAGGCTTTTGAATCATTTTCCATCTGACCACAACTTATCTCATTTAATAAGTTGGCACCATTCTCATATATTAGGACTTTTAATCATCCACACCTAATATTAATGGTGACTTAATAATCCGCACTAACTCGAATATTATACAAATTCATTCTCGTTGCCTCAAAGTGGATTTTACAAACAAGAAGATTTGTTATAATTTTGTTTCGTAGTTAATGCCTCTATCTTATTTCCGACCAATTTTAGTCATATAGAATTGTATCAATTGTCATTTTTAGGCGTCCTTAAAACACTACAATGATACTTACCAGCATGCTTAATCACATCTAGATGATTTTAAACCTATTTTACAAACATGCTCTCTGAATTTTTCTAGAGTTAATCCTTTGGTCATAGGATCAGCCACCATCTGTTCAGAGGGTAGTAGTCGACTTTTACTTCACCTCTTTCCACTATATCTTGTAATACTTTACGTCAATGTGTTTTTCTTTGGAACTATTTGCTCCACTTTTAATCAGGAAGATGGCGGACTTATTATCACAAAACACATCAACAGCCTTTTTAGCTATACATATATTCATATAATCTATAAAACGTTTGGCCCATACTGCAGTACTTACCAATGTGCTACAAGAAATATATTCTGCCTCCATGGTTGACTTTGCAACACATCCATGTTTCTTACTTAACCAAGAAACAGCAGTTCCACAAAATAAAATGATGTTACCGCTTGTGGACTTTCTGTCATTCAAGTCTCCAACGAAATCTGCATCACTATAGCAAATCAAATATAAATAACTTATTCCAAAACAAAGTTCATACCTTGAGTGCCTTTCAGATATATCATAATCCTTTAAACCTCTTGTCAATGTTCTTTGTCAGGATTAGATTGATATTTGCTTACTAATCCTACAGCATGACAAATGTCTGGTCCAGTACTTGTCATTGCATACATCAAGCTAGCCATGGCTTGAGCATATAGAACATTTTTCATGTATTTTATTTCTTCTTCTTGTGTAGGACATATCTTTTTTGTAAGAATTGTTCCCTTACTAATGGGCGTACTAACTGAGTTGCATTCTATCATATTGAATCTTTTAAAGATCTTATCCAGATAGTTCTCTTGGTCCAAGTATAGTATTTTGGAGTTTCTATCCCTAGTAATCTTTATTCCCAAGACATAGGAAGCTTCTCTCATATCTTTCATCTCAAACTTGGAATCTAGATATGATTTTGTTTTAGTAATCATGTCCATGCAATTTCCAGCAAGCAAGATATCATCTACATAAAGAGACAAGAGACAAAACTTGTCTTGACACTTCCAAGTATATACACAGTGATCTAGTCTGTTCATTTGATAACCTATCTCAAGGATAGCTTGGTGAAACTTTAAATACCATTGTCTAGATGATTGTTTAAGTCCATGCAATGATTTCTTTAACTTATAGACTTTGTTTTCAAGTTCTTTCACATGAAATCCTTCTGGTTGAACCATATAGATGTCTTCCTTGAAATCTCCATTAAGAAAAGCTGTTTTGACATCTAGTTGGTGGAGTTCTAAATTCATTCTTACAATAATTGCCATGAGTATTCTAATGGATTGAGACTTTGCAACCGAAGAATATGTATCAACAAAGTCTATACCTGATTTTTGTGTATAACCTTTAGCCACTAAACGGGCTTTGTATCTATCTAAGGTACCATCAGCTTTAAACTTTTTCCGAAGTACCCATTTACAACCAATGGGTTTCCTTCCAACAGGCAAGTCAACTAGTTCCCAAACTTTTTTTTTCTTGATGGAATCTATTTCCTCTTCCATGGCTTCTTGCCATTGTTGTGAATCAAATCCATCCATTGATTCTTTAAATTTTTTGGGTCTCCCACTAATTCATCTAACTCTTCAAGATTGAAAACATAATGATCCTTCAATCTTTTAGATGGTTCCCTTTTTCTTTTTTTTCTCCCACTGTTTTGAACATTGTTATCAGGATCAAAGGACATCATATCAATCATATTTTGATCATCATCATTCATATCTATATCCATGTCATTGTCATGATCATCAATATCTATATCTCCCACTTGATCATGAATAATGTCATGATTACCAAGTTGGTCATAATCAAAGTCATCCTGGTTTGCTTCCAAGTCAAACTCTTGAATTGGAGTAACACATCAGTGGTTTCTATAAAAGCAGCATCTCTGCTTTCTATCAATCCTTTATCTTGGTGATAAAAGCGATATCCCATACTATTTTCGGGATATCCAATGAATTTACATTCCAAAGTCTTAGAATTTAAATTATCTCTAAGTGGTTTTGAAATCAAAACATGTACCTTGCAACCCCAGACTTTTAAGTTTGGCAAGTCTGGTTTTCGTTCATGCCATAATTTGTATGGTGTTAATGGTTTAGCCTTAGTATTTACTTTATTTAGTAAATATGAAGCAGTGGACAACGCTTCTCCCCAAAAATGAAAAGGCAAGTCTGCATGGGACATCATTGATCTTGTCATCTCCATTAGGGTTCTATTTCTTCTTTCTACGATGCCATTTTGTTGTGGTGTATACGGCATAGTATAATTGTGTCTTATGCCATGTTCTTTGCAGAATTCATCAAAGGCTTCATATTCACCACCTCTATCACTATTAAGGAACTTTATGGGTCTCGCTAATTGAGTTTCTACTTCTTTCTTAAATTACTTGAATTTTTCCAAGGCATCCGATCTATTTTTCAAGAAGTAGACATACCCATAACGAGAATAATCATTGATGAATGTAACAAAGTATTTCATTCCTCTATGAGTCTTCGTTCTCATAGGCCCACATAAATCCGAATGTATAACATTAAGTAAATCAGAAGATTGTCAATGTTTAGAAAATGATTTTCTAGACATTTTTCCTTTGATACATGATTCACATGTTTCAAAATCATTCAAATTTACTTGAGCTAACATTCCAATTTTTCTCGTTCTGAGTAATTTATTTTTATTTATGTATCTTAATCTCAAATGCCACAATAAAGTTGTATCTGAAGTAGAGACAAAAATACACTCGGAAGAAATACTTTTATTACTAATAATAACTGTATACATATCATCGATTCTAGTACCCTTGAGTACTATTCGACCCTCTTTACCAATAGTGACCACACCATTTTTGAATCTCACTTCAAAATCTTTCTTTTCAAGCATAGCAACAGAAATGAGATCTCTTCTAATGGTGGGTGCGTACAAGACATTTTTTGAGAATCACATTTGTGCCATTACACGGAAGCTTGCAATCTCCTTCTCCAAGAACATCTATGTATGTATTGTTTCCCATGAATAAACGATGCTCTCCTTGTGCTTTTTTGTTGATGTTGTTGAAAAATGATTTGTTCTTGCAAACATGTCTTGTAGCTCCAGAGTCAACACACCATTGTTCTTCACAATCCGCTATGAGTGCTGCAAAGACTGTTAGAATTAATTCCTTAGGCGCTTGTCATTGGTCTTTTGATGTTTGAGACATTTCGATCTAATGTGAACAATTTCTCCACAGAAATAACTGCCTTTGAACTTGTGATTCTTCTTGTTGCTAGTCTTGTAGAGACTATGATTGTTTCTTTTATGCCTTTGTGACTCCTCAGCTATTAGGAGGTTACCTCTACCATTTTTCTTTTTTCTCTTGTTCATTCTCACTTCTTCAACAACCAACATAGCAGGTAAATTGTTCATGGATAACTCTTTTTGGCCATAGGTCAAGGAAGTCACCACATGATCCCATGATTTGGGAAGACTGTTAAGAAGTGTAGAAACTTGCATTTGATCAGGAATAGGAGAACCAACATTGGATATGTCATTTGCTAATACCTCCATTTTGGTAATATGATCCATCATTTTCGTTCATACGAGTGCCGTTATATTTCTCAAGCAACAATTGAATGTATGTTTGAGATTTAGCTCCGTACTTTTCATCTAATACATTCATGATTTCTTTGGCAGTCATATATCCTTCATAGAGAGGAATCAAATCATTTTCCATATGGTTAAGAATTGTAGCAATAGCTAAAGCATTATCTTCTTTTCATTTAGTATAATTTCGAGATGCTGTTAAGGCTTTTCGGTTTTAACGTATATAACGTTTTCTCATGGGTAAGTAGATAAGTGATTCTTCTTTTCCATATGCGATGGTTGACATTGTTGAGCCTCTTTATCTTCATATTCTCCAATTTGGACGTATTGACCAAGATAAACTAAGTCTGGAGATTAATGAGTAAATAATGATAACTTATCAGTCTTTCTTTGTTGTACATTAGGTCTCTATCTCCTTCTTATTGTTGCTGTGAATTGTGTTTGTTTGAATTGTAATGTCTATTGGTCACAATCAATTTATTTAATTTCCCTTATATCACAACACTACTCTGATACGACTGATGGAAAATATAGAAAATGATCGTTATGATTAGTGTCGTTAGACTATTGATCACAATGGTATGGTGTCTTTGATCTAGACACAACAAGGGAAATACAAATCTCTGAATGAATGACAATGGAAGGGATTGAGGTTTCTTTTATAGACCTCAACCATTGTGCCTCTTGAGTGAAGAGATGTAACTATTGATTATTTATAGCTCTTCACTATAATTATAATTATTAGCATACATAATTATAATTATCAGCATACATTTTCATTATAATTATCAGCACACATGTACCCCTTCAATTCCATATAATTGTACCCTTTCAAGATACGTGAATTTCCTTGTTCAAGTGCGTCTTGATGCACCAATGTTATGGTACATCTACTCACACATAGCATACTCATTGTGAAGCCATTTAATCACATGATCATATTCCAACAGTGATGATTGCTCATGTGTATATAGAGGATATCGTTTTTAGATCCACATATGAAACGTTTGTGAACTAATTCACTTGTATGATGAAAAGTGAGTTTGAAATGAGCATGTGTGTGAGCTGAATTTTTCCCTTGGACTTCAAGTTCGACAACTAAAAGATGGTATGTTTCTCTCACAAACCAAATATGCTGAAGATTTGGTTAAGAATTTAGATTGCAATATGCTAGTGTTATCTCTAATCCCATGAGTACTAGTGCCAAGCTTAGTGAAGACCTTACTGGTAAGACAGTTGATCAAACACTCTATAGAAGCAAGATTGAGAGTCTCTTGTATCTTACTGCAAGTAGACCTGACATATCCTATATAGTGTGGGAATGTGTGCTCGTTTTTAGGCAAATTCAAAAGAGTCTCATCTAGAAACTGTTTCTGGTGAGAATACAGGAACTAAATATGAAGCGTGATGGAAGGAGAGAGTGACACAAACATGTATAGTAGTTTACCTTGCCCATGAGATTCCACTAAAAGTGAGGCAAAGTAGCCTTTGTAGTGATACAAGTGTGGGGATCATGGATCCCATCCTTTCTAAGAAGGGGAGGACTTCCTTTTATAGCTAAAGGAAGTCTCCTTCTACTTTACGTTTCTGATGTGGGACATAATACACATATTTGCTTCTCTTGAAGCCTTTTGGAGAGCATGAGAGGGTGGCCTCCCGGCAGGATATAGTCCGACCTCCACCATGGAGAGGTAGCTCGGGTGTTGGTCTTCCAAATACATGTTGTAGGCGGGGCTAGCCATGTCACTGGGATCATCTACGAGGTTGTTGCTTATGTTTGGCTGTAACGTCCCAAACTGCACCTCACCAGCTTGTTTTAAACTCATCCTCTCGTCATGCTCTACCCGTTTGTGTAATTAGTTTTTGAAGTGGATTAAGTTTTGATGATTTGAGTTTCTGGATTCCTCTCGGCTTCGACGCCGTCACCGACGCCGGCGACTTCCCCCGGCCTTTCTGGGCTTCGTTTCTTGCTCGGCTGCACCTACAGGCCAACAACCAAGAAGCTGGTTGAGTTTCTAGCGTGAAGATCATCAGTTCGTCACCAATCCAGTCTCGGCAGTGAGTTCTGGGAATTGAGTTTGGGTTGATTTCTGGTTTTCGAAGGTTTAAGTTTTGATGATTTGAGTTTCTAGATTCCTCTAGGCTTCGACATCGTCACCGACGCTGACGACTTCCCCCGGCCTTTCTGGGCTTCGTTTCTTGCTCGGCTGCACCTATAGGCCAACAACCAAGAAGTACATAATGCTCGCAGATCGTGAAGTGGTCACCACTATGGAAGGGTATAATTTGAAGCTGCAGCAACAAGACGCACTGATGTTCTTGTTTCACATCAATGTGGAACCACAAATAAGGCAATGTGTCCTTCAGCAGCAGTTGAATGACCCGGAGTTGCAAGGAATCTTTCAACAAGTGATGTTAAATCAAACGCCTGCAGAATGGAAAGTTCATTCTGACGGTAGTTTGAGGTACAAGGATAAGCTCGTTGTGCTGAAGGATGAGAATCTGTGAAAGCAGGTCTTGGATGAAGCTCATCGTACTCGCTTCACCATTCATCCAGGCAGTACAAAAATGTACAAGGATGAAGGATCTGAAAATGACGTATTAGTGGAAGGGAATGAAGAGCGATGTTGCAAAGTATGTCGGCCAATGTGCGGTTTGTCAGATGGTGAAAGCAGAACATCAAAAGCCATCAGGGTTAATGAAACCTCTCGAAATTCCTGTATGGAAATGGGATTGCATTACGATGGATTTCATCACCGATTTACCTCGGTATTCGCACGGGCATAACGGTATTTGGGTTATAGTTGATAGGCTTACGAAATCTGCTCACTTCTTGCCTGTAAAGATTAACTCGCCGATTGACTATTTTGCCCAACTATATATGGATTGGATTGTAAGATTACATGGAATTTCAACAAGCATTGTCTCGGATCGAGATCCTTGATTTACGTCACGACTTTGGACCAAGTTTACAAAAATGCCAAGTATGGCAGTGTTATGAGGGGAGTAAAGAGACTTTTACTTACCCAGCCTTGTCGATATAATCAAACTTAGTCGAGTTAGAGTTCCTGTGGAGCAGCGAGGACGAAAGCTCACCCCTACAACAGTATGGATGCAGGTACTGTGCACTGATGACTGGACAATAGCGGACGGAGTTGGGTGTGCAGAACAAGTTCGGTAAGCTATTGTTTAGAGTTTGTTCTGAATCCCTTCCTTTGAACTCCATATTTTGAAATTTGTTGATATTTCGCTTCGTGTCTAATTCGATAGGAGATGCGAGAGAGAACCAGAGTTCTCTGACCCAAACTGCAACCTGCGACCCAATCACGTGACCAGACCGGAAATCACTCCTCCGGCCACCTCTCCGCGGCGGACCACCGGCAATAGCCTCGTCTCACAGTCGCCTACGTCCCTGCGGTCTCTGATAGTACATGCATCGACTGTGAACGGAGAATCGACGACTGGAAGCTCCGGGACTTCTCTGGCGATTTCCGCTAGTTCCGGCGACTTCTTTTCCGAGAGTTTACAAATTTGGTGTTGAAAAATCATTTGAAGTTTCCTAGAGCTTAAATTCCTTCCCTTGGAAAATTTCCAAAGCGAAGTTTTGGCATTATTTTCGTTGCTTATTCATAAAAGTCAAGTTCAACGTGGACTGTAGCAAGGAAGGATCTTCTCTACACTAATTGAAGATTGGCAACCGAAGGTCAAGGAAGAGATGTGCGAAGAACGAAAGGCGGAAAGCTTGCGTCATCACCATCAGGAACGCGACTTGCGACTTCAGCCACTTGGCTGGACATGGTTTGAATGACGTGTGACCTGGAGAGTGTTTTGACGTCAAGTACGTTATGAGTGTTGTTCATGGTTGCTTAACCATCAGCTCCTCTAATTTTGGCGATGCTTTCGAGATCGACGTTGTGCTATATGTGGAAGTGTGTGAATCTTCAGTCTTCAAGAGGTAGGGGCTCACATTGGCGGTATGTACAGAAACTGTTGAACATGAAAACGTAAGAAACGATGAAGTTAATTGCGTGAAGTTCTTGACCTTTGAAAATAAAAATTAATTATACATGATTTTCAACTATAAATGTAGCTTAAGGACATCATCATGATTTGAAAGACTTTGAAATTGAGAGCTTGTATAGTCTTTTTCAATCATGTCAGTCGATTAAGATGTTCATATCCAAAACAACTATCTACATTTTCAAAATATTAACTCTTTGCAGAGGTGTTAAGAAATAGAGAGTATTGAGTACACCGACTTGCACTTGCACCAACAACAAGGTTCTAAAAAACGTTAAGCGCTAGTCGGGCGGTGGCCTGGGGACTAACTCATAGGGGCCTAGGCGGTTTTTATTTTTTTAATCTTTTAAATTATTTTGATGACATAAAATTAATACTAATATTAGAAGTCCTACAATTAATTGAAAGTAAACAAAATAAGGACAATAAAAATGTTTATGAATTAAACTAGGGCTGCCACTTGGTTTGGTAATTACCAAACCGACCGAATATTAACCGATGTTTTAAGTTTGGTAAACCGACTTTTTGGTAACCGAGACTGATAAAACCGAAATCGAAAATTACCGAAAAAGTTGGTTTGGTTTTGGTAAATACCGAATCTACCGATTATCTAAATATTAGTTTTATATACTATGGTTTTCAATACACATACATGTATATTAAGAAATAAACATAAATTTTTTCATAATAGTATGACCATTACTACATATACTACATTAATAGTACATGTATTTTAAGTAACCTAGTCAAAGATGGTTAAATAACCTAGTTTTATTGAAAATGACTCAAACTTGATGTCATATATACAAAAGAAAGCTATAATTAGGAGATGAGTACAAAGTTTACGACTGTAAAATTGAAGAACCTAGTATTGTTCGTTCTAATTTTAATTACAAAGAATTACTTGTTTTAAAGTTGGTAATACCGAAAACCGAAATACTGAATTTGGTAGTTATAATTAAAAACCGAAAATTTTGGTTGGTAATTGGTAACTCAATTTTGAAACCGAAAGCTTTGGTTTTGAAGTTGGTAATACCTATAACCGATTCGAACCGACCGAGTGACAGCCCTAAATTAAACCATCATACTTATTATTAGCAATCTCAAGTGTGAGAATAAAAGAAAAAAACCAAACCGTGCCTATTTGTTGAGGTGGAAAACATGCTTAACATGTTAATCCAAAGAAATTAAAGCCCAAAACAAAACAAGCAGCAATTATTCCATAAGTTATACAACCCTAAAATACCTCTTTGTAGGAACAAATCCTTGCCATCACTCATTCACTCCCCACATCCAATGGCTCAGAATCCCCCACTACTTGTGCTTATCAATTATCATTGTCGTCTTCTTCACTTCAGTGTCCCCCTCCCTCTCTTCTCTTTCTCTCCTCAGCAAATAAAAGAAAAAAAATGGCTGCATCCATTTTGATTATCCAAGTTCTTCCATGCTCTAAATATGATCCTCATAAAATCAGTTCTTTCCAAATTTCTTGTGACCCAAAAATTTGGGTGACAATCCCATTTGGGTTCTTCTGCTTTTTCAGTTGAAAGTTTGAAAACCAACTTAAAGCTTCAATCTTTCTGTATGGCGTGGTTTGGTTTGCACTAAATTAGTTTAAAGAGGAGGGAGAAAGGGATAGATTTGAGGAGGAGAGAGACATAGTGATGTTGGGACTACAGATTAATGGACGACGTGAGGAGAGACTAGAGAGAGAATCGAGTCGTTGTGCCGTCGAGGAGAGAGAAACCGCAAGAGAGAGGAGAACAGATGCATCCGAGCAGTCCGTCCAGCGCCCAGCCCAACGCTCAGGCCGCCTAGCGCCCGTCGAAACGCAACCCGATCTCCCCTGTCACCTAGCCCAAAATCGAGACAGTCACTCAGCGCCTAGCGCCTAGGCAGGCGCCCAAACCGATTTTTAGAACCATGACCAACAAGCATGGAGGGTTGGATAACATTAAGTACATCTTTTGACCTTTAAAAACAATGTTACCTATAAATATCAACGACTGAGATCTGCTGGTTCACTTGCACCGCTGGTGTATAGAAGAATTTTCCGTTAAGAAAAATAGCAGGAGTAACATTTTTCCGTCTCTTTTACAAACATTCAAATATAAGAAAATAGCACCGTACAAATGAAACACCTCTCATTTTCAATTTTACTTTGCATAGAAGAATTTTCCATTAAGAAAAATGACAGGACTAACATTTTTTCGTCTCTTGACAAACATTAAAATATACAAAAATAACACGTACAAATGAAACACCTCTCATTTTCAACTTTACTTGTTACGAGAGAAGAAGTCACTCAAATTTCAAGATCAATACAACTCATCATATCTACCATTATTGAAGTCATCTCCAACGTCACATTTTTATTGATGACGTTCAATCTGCCATTATTGAAGTCATCTGCAACGTCACATTGAAAGGTCTCCAAATTAAGTCTAAATTTCAATTCCACTTGTCGCCATTTTTCCTATTTTTGCTTAAACACAATAAAAGGGTTTCTTTTCTTTTATCACAAAGAGGACAATAATTTTGTACTAAAGCTAATTTAAAGAAGTTAAATGAATGTAACCGCAAAATGAAATGCACAAAATTGAAAATTCTACTCCATTAAGCTCAACAAATACAAGAGTGCTCAACAAAATAGTAATAAAAAAAGTTACTAAAAAAGAAATAAAAAAACATAATTATATTAACAGATAAAAACGACCCACATGTCACAAGATCAACGGTCACATTATCTCTATCACCCCCCTCTCTCTCTCTCTCTCACTACATGACCTTCCACGACTCCAAAGTGGGAAAGCTCGAATAAGAGTCAAAGCCTAATCCCCCGCCAGAGACGCCACCGCCACCGCCACCCTCAGCCACCTCCACCGTCGCCCCATAACGCATTGGTCCCATCTGTCCACCTCCTCCCGTTGCCGATGCGGGCCCCACAACTTGCTGCTGGTACTGCTGCCTCTGCTGCTGCTGCTGCTGCTGCTGCTGTTGATGGTGGTCGAACAACAACGCCGACGTGTCGAGCGTCGGCAAGCACCCGCCGCCCGGTAAGCGATTGCCGCCGGGTCTCTGCGGCTCGGGCTTGACAATCGTCGGCACCGAAGAGAACTGCTGTCCGTTAAACCTCACCCCCGTCACCTGCTGCACCATCTGCCGGAAGTTCGCCGGGTCCGCCGTGATGAACGTCGTCTGCGTCCGCTTCGACGCGCGCGACTTCCGTTTCGCCACCTTGCCCCCCGAAACGGGAACCGCGTTCCTCTGCCGCAGCTTCGGCGCCGCGACCGACTCCGGATCCGACCCCGAAACCCCGGAAACAGTCGGCGTAGCCGTCGTCTCCGCCTGAAACGTATCGAAAAACGGCAAGAAGTCGGAATCCGCAGATTCCGAGCTCCTGTTGTCCGCCAGCGACTTCTGCAGCGCCATCGTCAGCGCCTTAGTGTCCCTCGCAAACGCCTCCGAGATCCACGAGTCCGCAAACGTCGTCGCCGGCCTGTACGCCCACGGCTCCATCGCTGCTAGGTTATCCGACGCCGCCATAAATAAATAAAAAACCGAAATGATATCCTCCAAGTTCAGATCAAATCAAAAAGAGTAAAGAAAGAATGGGAGTTGTAGATTTAAATAAAGAGGGGTGATGGATGGGGTCCTCTGGGAGTAGTCTTGGGGAGGAAGACAATGGTATATATAGAGATACGGGACGGTGGACAGAGGGAGCAAGAAAACGCGTTGTTCTGGGGGACACGCGTCACCCTTCCGTACGCATTCCACGTCAACAACGAAAGCGGAGGGCACGTTAATACTTCAAAATTAGTGAGGGGTTGACTGGTCAGTGGTGGTTCACTGCCGGGAAGCGTCACAGACTGTGAGAGTAGAGTAGTGTAACCCATTTGCTTCTAGAGACGGGGGGGTCACTGGTCTCGGCGGTCAAGCCGCGTCATGGTGATGCAATTAACGCGTAATAAATCTCGGTTTCACACTTACTTATTACTTTTTTAAGTATCCGTTTCACACTCATTTATCTAGTTTATTATTGTTTTAAAGGTTGAACGGGTCGCTGTCGGATAAGACACGTAAGACGAGAGACGTAGAGCAACTGACTCAAGACTTGACAAACACGCAAAAAGACAAACGAAGATGCGTTGCTTTTCTTTCTTTTTTGGGTAAAAGTAAACCAAATTCATAAAAAAAAAGGGGGGCACAAGGGAACAAAAGGGTTACAGATCAGAGCACACTAGAGGTGACTAGGGTTTTAGAGGAAGCGGGAGAGGAAGTCTTTGATCTGATCAATGTAGGGATGACGAGTGGGGATGATGTGGCCGGAGTCGTGTTCGATGACCGTGGAGCAACCGCCGTCGAATAAGGAGGCGAGTTCTCGGCTTTCTTGCGTGGCGATCTGTCGGTCTTTGCCGTGATCCTTGCCGAATATGTGGAGGGAAGGGCAATGGCATTTCTTGATCATTCTCTCCTCATGGAACTCTTGCTTTAGTAACTTGATGCCGAAGCCAGAGCACAAAATCACAAACCTAAACTGCATTTCCGCGGTTTTTGATGGTGTAGTTTGCGTTGGTTGGGCAAAAGCTACAGCAGCTGCCATTGCTGCTCCCTGTGAAAATCCCAGCACCCCGTCAAATGGGCCCTCCTGTGCAAACACGGTTTTGATATACGCTAATGATTCTTCGAACCCTGCAGTTTGCTGCTGGTACTGCAGGGGATCAAATGGACCATCTACCATTTCCCAGTTACCACTTTCAGTCTTTTCTTGGAAATCAGGTGCTACAAGCCATGCGTATTTTTTCTTGCAGTGCTCCGAGGGTGGTGGAGGAGGACCTTGTTGTGTTGCACAATTGTGAGGCAACTCTCTTAGAGCCGAGGGTGGTGGTTGGTATATGAATGCCAGTTCATGAGGTGCATCCACAAACACGAGCTCAGCAATGCTTTTGAGTTTCTTGGCCAATGAGGCAGTTCTTCCTTTGAAACTCGAGGCATTCTGACGAAACCCATGTAAGCACAAGATTCTCAATTTTCTTGGAGGTCCAGTAGCTGTGTCATACCAGTTATTACAACATCAGGAACACTGAAAATAGGGGGAAATGCCAATGCATATAAAAACATGTACTTAGTAAAAATTAGTATTTGCAGATTAGTAGTTGCTAAGTTGTGGGCCTGTGGCCAATGTTGGCACAGAACAAGGCAAACAGGGACTATTACAAGCAAAAAGTTAAAACTCGAAAGTACCTAAATCCATACATGAGTATACACTACAATGCTGATTCTTGTGAATATACATGACTATGCACACAGGCACACAATATGTTAATATCCAAATGCAAGATGTGTTGATACTTGTGAGAACACACGGTTGTTCAAAGTGATTCAGATTACGGACCTTACCCTGTCTGCAAGGCACCTGACATGAGAGCTTAGTATCTGAAGAGACAGTTTCAACTGATGGTAGTGAACTGATTCCGCCATTTTCAATAGAAGACAACCCAACACCCTTGTGATGATTCTGGCAAAGCTCACAAACATATACAGAGCCCTTCCTCTGCTGACACAAATTGAAAACTTCAGGGATCAGGCAAAATTAAAACATATATATCTAGAGAAAGTGCCACCCAAGAACAATATATTGCTGAGAGACTGATAGAAGGATCATTTCGGGAATTATTGTCTTACAACACAAAGCATAGTTTTATGATGAACACCAATATGTTATAGAACCCTGAAGGATAGTGTAAATTTACTGGGACGCATGAAATGGCTCACTGAAAATAACTATATGGTCTTTAAAAGTACTAGATCCCTCAATCTGTAATGACAAAAGTAAGTAACAAGAGCATACCTGGCAACTATCACAAACTAAGACTAGCATTCTGCAGTAAGTGCAACGAAGGCGTGACGAATAGTCATCAAACGAGGTGCCACAGAGAAGACAAGCACCCAGAATATTTGCTTCTGAACTCCCAACTGAAATCCTACAGCACAATGAAAGAAGTATTTCAAACCTTTTCATTTTGAATACCATATCACCCTGACTGATTATCATGTCGTTATGCTTATCATACAAGCTCTGTACAAATACAATTAAGTATTATGATTTGGAATGATCTGGAGATATTATATTCTAGTTTTCTTTCTTTTCTTTATTTTTATTATTTTTCCATTAATGCATACAACGACATGCCCATCTGAACTTCAAAAGCTAAACTTCCTGTCTATGAGTGACCAAATGGCCAGAAACTAATGGTACTGTATACAACTATATGCATTTATGCCTGCCCTTTTGTTTTCTTATAATCTAAACTGAGGCGAAGAGAGAGGATATGAGTACGTGAGTAATGATAAAAGCTGCATCAAAAGCCTAAAGAATCATACCGGTGATCAAAAACAAAGTTCTTCCCTCTGAAAAAACCACCATCTGGAAACTGTTCCAAATAACGCTGTATTCCACCATATAACTGCAAACAAATTCACAAAGCAAGAGAGGCTATTAGCATCATCATCAGGAAGTACAAATCTTATTGTCTAAGAAAACAAAATGCTACTGTGTCACAAGAGCACACCTGAAACACGTTCTCAAACCCAGCACCTTTTGACCTAATATAGGCTGATGCCATTTCACACCTGATTCCTCCAGTGCAATACCTGGTAATGGAAACCAAAATATCAAGTAAGTAACACATAAACTTTCATGGAGATAGTTCTGTCCACTGCGTGCTGACTGAGTACACAACGAAAAAGGATGACTATTTTTTCTATGAGAACTAACAGCATAACATGAAACTAAACCCCTTAAAGGTTTATATAAGCACTTACATAAGAACTGATTTTCCTTGCAATTGATCAGAGTTATCATCTATCCATGAGGGAAGATCACTGTACTGCCTAATGCCCGGGTCCAAAGTTTCCACATTTGGGGGGTGGAACTTCCCAATTCTTGTTTCATATAGATTTCTTGCATCCAATAGAACAAGTTCTCTATTGTGTTCTTTGCTCTCTTTGTCTAATTGCCCTGGAAAACATACACCAAGATACCATTACATCTATATAGCTTTCCATCTTTTTTGTACAACAAAGTTTCCGAACAATCAGAAGAACAGCCAATGAATAAGTGAAATAAAAAACAAACCACAAGTTATACCAAGCAATGAGACATTCAGACCGAAAGTCACTCACCAGCTTTCTGTAAGACGGAATGAAACTCAGCTGCGGAAAGATGCTTTCCAGCATGTGAAATCTCCGGCGATTTTATCAGAGGATTACAGCTGAGAGTAACCAATTCCTGAGTCCAACACATGTACTTATCAGAAACAGTAAGAAGTATAGTGCCACTAACTATAAATCAAAATCTCTCTCCAATGTTCCAACTGGTTATTACTAGAAGAATAGAACCCTTGTCTTATCACA
The DNA here is from genome assembly GCF_958449725.1 of Rosa rugosa. Lineage (NCBI taxonomy): Eukaryota > Viridiplantae > Streptophyta > Magnoliopsida > Rosales > Rosaceae > Rosa > Rosa rugosa. The sequence goes on along the minus strand of NC_084826.1, from coordinate 5,964,558 downwards.
CAATGCACACACTCCAAATTAGAGCCAAGTGCTTCAATAAATCAAAAACCGAAAAGCTAGCAATCACCTTGACAATGCGGATTGAGAGAGAAGTGAACCCACATTCCTCAGCAACCTTATCATTCGACGGTCGGCCACAAGCTGCAAGCTTGAAGTCAGTCCCTTCAAACAAACTATTCGACTCAACCGCAGCAATGTGCTTGTTCAATGCACGTAACTTCCCACCAACCTAAAACCAATCCAAAATCAATTACAACAAAAATTTCCAGCCTTTTCGAGCAATTGGGAAAAACCCAGTTTAATAAATGGAGAAAAGTTGTAATCTTTAGAAAACGTACGGTGACGTTGACGCCGAGAGGAGAGAGACGAACGCGGCCGAGGAGTGAGAGGGAGCTGCAGTTGGAGTCGTAGAAGTGGAAGAGGTCGTCGAGGTCTGGAATTTGGGTGTACTTGTAATATAGAAGAACCCCATATTGGTCGTCATCTTCTTGTTCTTCTTTGCTATTAATATTGGGATCCATTGTTGAAGGCTCTGCTTCAGATTGGAGTTCCAAACACGAAAGAAGAAGATTCTGAGGTTTTGGTTTTAGCCCTAAAAAGCAAATTTGCAAATTAACCCCGCCAAAATATCCATATTAGCAAACGGGGTTTTAAATTTTAATCATTTTTCAAGAAACAGTACATTTTGGTTGGTGGTTTTGGACTTCTGGTAAAGAAAAGAAGTCATGATTCTGTACGGTCGAGTGGTCAACTACAAAATTGACTACTTTTGAAGGCCGAAAAATGGAAGGTTGAATGTGAACCGAGTCAAGGAGGGGAAGGTTCAATGTGAACTGCACATTTCTGGCAAACGGCCACTACTGCCATGAATCGACACAGATTATAGATGTTGTCCGATATGACTAGTTGGTTTGTTTTCTTTTCAGTAAGTCAAGACAAGCAGATGAAAAGAGAGAACAAAACCATATTTATAATGTATGCAGAAGCTGAAACTCAGCAAAAAAAAAAAAGTGAGCATCTTAGCACTAATTTGAAATAAACACAAGAGTCACAGTTTTTTCCTACTAGAAGTCTAGAAGTATGGAAATGCAAAATATAATGGAAAACACCCCGGTTGCAGCTTTAGCTTTTCTATCAAATTCCATAGACAAGCCTGTCTGCCAAACCAAAATCCCTGGCCCTTGGCAGTAAGGGGAATCAAAATGAGGTTGAAAATTCATCGAAACAAGGTAATGAAACCTATGCTGCCAGAAAACAGAATCCTAAACCGCTATCTATCCAAATTTGAACCCACCAGGGGGAGCGGTGGGCTGGTTTCCCCCAAAAGTAAAACCATGTTGATTTGCATCCCCATTCTGCTGGAGGTTCTGTTCATCTTCTTCCTCAGCCCAATATCTCTCCAAGATCTTCACAGCCTTCTCATAAATCTCATTGTTATCGTGCGTCTGCAGATTCTCAATCTTCTCCAATCCATCAAATTCATCAATCATTTGAGCATAAAGATTGACCCCATTATTGGCTCCCATTTCTTTGTCAGCCTCCCCCACCTTCAGAATGTTCTCAAGACCTTCAAGGCACACTGTTACTATCCTTGGATCTGGGCAGATTAGCAGATCACAGAGCGGTTTAATACAACCTTGAGTCACCAGGAATCTGCAAAAACAAATCAATCATCCATGTAAATACTAGCCTTCGTATAATGTATTTATATCCCAAATTAGACTATGATACTATCAGATAATGAACTAGATGAAAGTAAATGGTAAATATGGATACAAAAGGAAATAAATGAGAGTATTGATTGTCATGCGCATTGTAAAAATATGTATAGGAAGGCCTAGTCAGTGTCAATAGTTAGACTGGCAACAACCTATTGCTTTCAAATTTCAACAATAAGACTGAGATTTTGTTAATCACACCTAATGACAAGTTTTATGACAATATCTCATATGGAAAATAGTTACACAGGGAGAATGATAATAATATACTTGAGATGCATATATACGCCATTTATTATCCAGCTGAAAACAGTTGTATAACCCCACTGTTTGATAGGTTCCAAAACATTGTGGGCGTCATTCTATGTTAGAGTTGGTATAAATGGAAAATAGAATTGGGTTGTATAGCATTTTCAACATGAGTATGTATACATGTGCATGTGATGGAACAGGGAAATGAAAGTAAAAAGAGCTTATCCAGTGTAAAGGTAAAGCATACTGAATCTGTTCATGAGATCCTCCAGAAGTTGCATTTGAGATGGCCCATGCAGCTTCCTTTTTTATGTCGAATTCTGCATGTTGGAGAAGTTGTACGAGTGGGAGAATGATTTGGGCATCAATCACAGCCTGTTAAATAGAATTTGTAGAAGACAAACGTAAGGAGTAATTAATCCACTCAGAAGTCCAGCAAGAGAATCACGAAAACTCAACCAGCAAAAGGTAATAATCCACCATTCACAGAAACTATACAGAAATTCAACAGAAAAGTATGCATGTTCTTCACATACTAATAATAGCCTTTAAGAGACAATATCACCAGAAACAAAAAGAAAAAGAAAGTTTAAACTAAATAAATAATAATGATAATAGTAAAAGCAGTCTCCTGTAGTAGTCAAGTGGGAATACAGCATTTAAATACACAAAGCGAAATGCAATCTAAGGAAATTTTTACCTGTATTTGAGCTTTGTTCCCAGCTGTAATATTTGAAATTGTCCAACAAGCTTCTTTCTTGATGCTTTTTTTGTGAGTTTGATTGAGAAGTTGATGCAGGCAAGGCAGTACTCCATTTTCAATAACAAACTGAAACATTTATAAAGGTCAGTTTGTTGCTAACTTGATATATAACAAAGAAAAATCAAACCATCATTAAAGCAAAAACATTCATATCCTGTCCTATATGAAGAGCATATTTCAGATGATAGTATGTTAAGAACTAAAGTGGATAGATAGAACATAATTAATACCTGAGTCTGGGAGTCATCGCCTGTAACAATATTTCCCACTGTCCGAAGGGCAGGTATAAGAACCGTAGCTGATGGATGGCTGGCAGAAACAAATGTAATCAATAGGAAATGCACAAGGTGAATATGCTAAACAACTATGCCAAAATAATACGAAATCACTATAGGTGCTGTTAGAACAACTACATCTTCTCCTAAACTTCAGCCATCTGATTCTCCTATATTAACTACATAGGCTGTTATGATTCTTATGTAACAGTTTAGATCATAACAGCCTATGTAGTTAATATAGGAGAATCAGATGGCTGAAGTTTAGGAGAAGATGTAGTTGTTCTAACAGGTGCACATATTGGTTTAGAAACTTACAGCAGAAGCTCCACAAGTCGTTGACAGACGCCTGCTTCAATCACAGCCTGAATTTTGTCATTTGGGCCATCTGAGAGATATGATAGGGCCCAGCAAGCATCAGTCAAGACCTCTTCATCATTCAAGTAAATGAGTTGTTGAAGAACTGGTAAAGCGGCCTTCACCTGAAGTAAAAAAAAATGCAAACAGGCAAGCAAAAAAAGACACTTATTACTGTCAAAATGAGAGGAAAGTACATCAACTGACATTCAACATAAAGTACTACTGCATCTGCAAGTTTTAACCATAAAAAAAAAATTAAAAATATCTACAATGTGTACCAACCTGATCAAACGGTGTGGGCGGCTTGCCACGACAGAAGTTAGATAAAGTCCATGTAGCATTCCTCAGCATGGATAACTTTGATTTTTCATTTAACTGGGCTAGCAATGGCATTAGTGCACCCTGTGAGAGAACAAGATCCCTGCAACTTGGTGAGTCACCAGCTACATTACCTAGAGCCCATACTGCCTGTTCAAGAGACAAGAAAATTAAGAATTTAACCCAATTACCAATCCAACCAAACAAACAAGAAATTTCCCAAAGTGATAGGAAGAAATAAGTTGTATAACCAGTGAAAATAGGAACATAAAGAAGCATATACTGACAAAATATGCTTAATACTGTGCTATCATGTTAATGAAAGTTGTAAAAGGGAATCAGAACCTGCTCTCTGACATCATCACTGCCAGAGCTTAGAAGCTGCACAAACAGGGGAACTGCACCATGTTCAATAACAACTCGAGTATGCTCAGATGTTCCAGATGCAACATTGGTCAAAGCCCATGCAGCTTCAAACTGCACACAAAATTGGAGGTCAACCTCAGTTTTCGTACACCTTAGAAGAATAGTTTGATTTAACAAGAAACTACACAAAATAATTCATACTTGTAGTTGAGGCATATCCTGCCTTGCAAGGAACTCCACAAATCGAGGGACTGCACCGGCTTTTATGACCTCATCAATTGGAGGGCTGCGTTCTACACAATATGTAAATACGAAAAAAATTTCAACAACATGAGATGAAAAGTGCCACAGAAGAGGAATGCGAACAAATTCAAGAGGTGGAGCTAGTCTCATACCAATTGACAATAGCTTTCTAAACTGAGTAGTTGCTTCCAATTGCAAAGCAGGATCATTAGACCATACTCCTTGCACCATTGCAGGTATACTTTCCAACTGTTAAACAACCCAAACATCAATTAAAGACCAAGACAATCTAATATCAGACGAGATAACAAGAAGAGGATATATAGAATTACATTGATACACATTCTCTGTTGCGTTCCTAAACAACTAAACTGCTCACAAATTAGAGCCAACATAATAAGCAATACATTGAATTAAACCAAGCTAATAAACCTAAACCAACTAAGACTATAAGGACACCTTTCCCGACAATAACTACTTCTGGACTAAGCCCATTCTATTTGGAAAAATTAGAGCCTCTCGCATTCGTACTAAGGAGGGTGGGACCAATGAAAATCTTCTTCCAATTATGAACTACATTCATTCAGATCACAATCACAGCACAATTTCAAGTAAACATATCATGCATCATTCAGCATTACCCAAATTAAATCAATTTCGAAACTAAATTTCACTCCTTTCACTTCCCCCAATCAAAACCCAGTCACAAAAAAAATCAAATCCCACAACCAAATTCCAACAACCCACAATCAAACAATCCCAAAATCCCTAAACCCCCAAATCACAAATCAACAAGACTAAGAGCAAGAAATCAAAAGATACCCTTTTCTCGACGAGGACAGGATTGGGAGAGCCATCGAGCAATTGCTGCTGCGATAGAGCCAAGCCCTCTCTCCTCTTCTTGAGCAAACTGTCCTCGCGCTTGTTCTTTCTGATCTCGACCAAGTTGTCCTCCCTCCTCCGCCGCGCGTCGTCGGCGTCCACCCCCGACTTGTACGATTTCTTCCGCACCTCGGTTCGTGTGCTCGGCCGCAGAGACATTGCTCCTCTCTCTCTCGTTCTTCGCTTCGCTTTTGGGTCTCTATTGAAATAGTGCCCACCAGGTGTTCGATCAAATTTCTCAGAGAAAAAGAGAGAGAAGAGAAAGAGGGATTCAGATTTCAGGGCTCTCGTGCCAATATAAAAGGCGGGTTTGGGTTTTGCTTATTTTTTGCTTTTTGGGTCGTGTGTATATTCGTATATATCCAAAATCTACGACGTCGAATACACTCAATAATTACACTAATTGTATATAGTTTTTATGGAAGGGGAAATTACGATGCAAACCCCCGGTTGCGACTTTGTGATTGGGCAATTATTGGAGAATAATGAATTATGAACCAACATGAATGTTTAAAATTGGAAAGAATGTGGGCTTCTTTTATTCCCCCATTAGTTTAATCTGAGGTTATGTGAATCTAGAACAAGATTGGAAATGAGCTGATTTGGAAAGAGATAATGTGTCTATGAAATAATCAAAAGAATTGGATTTTGAACTCTGATTTCAGGTTAGCTTTAATTCAGCTCAATTTTAAATTTTGAAATGTTGTTTTATCTTACAGGTTTTTCATTGTTCGAACCGACCTAGGATGATCCTTTATCCATCACAATTATGATTAACGAACCATCATCGTACATATTTCATAACTGAAATCATCCATTTTACAAATCTTCTTTTGCAAATAAAAAATATAAGTTTGAATCAACCAAGGTTCGAGCCTTGAATCTCATATTTGCTTCTTTTTCCTTTTAAAAAAATATAAAAATTTTACATTGTCAAAAAATATATATATAAAAATTTAATATATTTAGCAATTGCCTCATCATTCGTATTGAATAATACTTGTGAATGACTGAACAATTTTAAATATTATTGAATTTTCATGTATAGAGAGGATCTTCAAATCATAAGGTGAAGAACTACGACTATGACATGTGACACTGCTTATAAGAGTTACCCTAATGAATAACTCCACAAAATTGACCTTGAAATGCCCAAATCCAACAAAACAATTGGCAACAACTATGATTAGGTAATAGAATCATAGGAAGTGGGGATTTGCAATGCCTCATGAACTGGACCGTGGACGGCCCAGCTTGTATCCTATGGATCGTTTATCGATTTTTAGCCCACAAATAAATAATTGAAAATTGCTCTTTCTTTTCAAATATTTTGACTCGCATTTCAAATTTTCCCTCCACTTTCCATTTCAAAAGTGTAGCAAATTTGGGACATGTGATTCACAGCTGTCCATCCTAAATCTCAGCCGTAAATCACTTCTAAACCCTCATAATTACAACTTTGCCATCACCGTCTTCCTTCCCTATATAAATACCAAATTAACCTGCGGGGCTGCCACCCCCTGACCCCCTCTCTTTTACAAAACCTACTCGAAGTCAGTCGAGACTTAGAAGCTTAGAAATGTCCTGGTGGTGGTTCACGTCAGCATTCCTGTCATCTATGGGGTGGACCGCGCGGAGTTGGTTGCCGGAGCTGAGCCTGTCGATCGTGGTGGACGACGTCGTCTGGTCGATGGTCACAGCCGTGGAGTCGGTAGCCTTGGTCTCGATGCTCTTCTTCTTCTTCGTCTTCTGCGGCTGCACCGTCTGACCGACCTTCAATCGCCGGCGGAGATTCCGATGAGTCAGTCAGCGCGCTGTAGAGAAATGTTGAGCACGTGATGTCACGTGAGAGTGTGGTGAAATTTTTGTCTGTACTGTATGTAAATTACCTCTAGTAAAAGCCCTTTTGTTTGATTAAATTAATGGTGTATTTTGGATTTAGTTTTGTAGTTATATATGGTTGAAAGGCTCCGTTGGTTTTGCAATTTCAATTGCTAGAAGGTTGCAATGTCATTTTCAAGGATTGCAATTCAAGCAGCTCCTAGGGTGAGAGTCAAAGTTCTCAATTTCAATTCCAAAGGTTATATTTAATAATCTATGATGGTGTTAGTAAAGTTGTGACAATGACATTCAACTTATCATGTAGCTAATAATTGGGGACTTTGATTTTTGAGTCACATGCATGATAAATAAAGCTAGTTCTTAGAAGAGACTTACCCTTATGAGACAAACCTAGTTACAAGATATAAGTAGAGATAATTGTTCGGGGAGAGATATTTTGCACCAACATCACCCTTTTTCACACCCTTTGTCAAATTTCTAGTACACTGACGAAATTACAACTCAAAGAAAAGAAATTAATAATAGTAACAAATTGAACACCAAGATAGTTAGCTAGAGTAAGAGATTTACAATAAAAATTAACCTCTTATAATATATATATATATATATATATATATCTATATATATTTTAAAGTCTAGCCATGTGGTTCAATTTTTATCGGTTTATCACCTGAAATTGCAATGTAAGTGTCGTTTGGCTTGTTTTGATTAAATTTTTTTTTCCGGTTAGTTTGGTATAACTTAGGAGTAGCTGTGAGTTTTATTTATTTATTTTTTTATTTTTTAAAAAAATATACGAAACATTAGTTCTAGGAGTAGAATGAAAATTGGAGTCCCAAACTAGATTTCCAACGGTTGAAAATGAGTTGAGAGAGAAGAGATTTCATTCAATCATGGAAAGCATTCATTTGGGGCGATATAGACTGAAACCCTCGAGAGAATGCGGTTACAGGTACCATGAACCAATAGGTGCTTAGCTATAACCGCAATGCGCCCATTTCTAGAGCTGCTTAAACTCCTATAAAATCTGAGATTCTAAGTAAAATTCTGTAAACAACAGTACAAAAAATCACATCATCTTCAACGTACACCACATCTCAAAGGTAACGAGATCACGTGTAAAGATCTAACCTCAGCATATTGACAACAAGAGTAAGCCAAACATAAATTTAATCGTCCTCGACACCATAAACATGGCATAGCAACTTGACTTAGCCCTAGCTCACAATAGTAGGGACACAACCCTATCACATAAGACTATAAGAGTAGGGACTTACTGAACCTAAAAAAAAACATAAGAGAAAAACCCTGCCATCACGACGCACTATTCTTTTCCAAGATGCCGGCATCGAAAATCCGATGGCGCCAGTCGGCAGTTTGTGAACCAGACACATAAAGGTTCCCCGTCACTAGTTGTGAACAATTGTATATTTTTTTGTTTTGACTATGAGTTCTTAAAAACACGTTATAACAATTGCCATGATTTTTTAGTACCATAAATAATGCCATGACTTTTCTTTAGTACCACAATTGAAGTAGCTAGCTGGGGATCCTAGGGTCAATTTCAATTATGTGCAGTAGTTTGTTCCTGAAAATGACATGCAACTTACCACAATGTATCAGGGTTCTGTGTGCTTTGATCGATCGATGACTTAGAGTGCTAATTAAGTTATATGATCAGAAACTTGCCATTATGGGTATGGGGCACATTGTTCATATACAAAACGAGTCTCCAACAAATTAATCAACAAGCAAGCAAGCAGGATATATTATTATACTAGTTCTGGAAATGAGATCATATTCGGACAACCCTATTTCTGTCTTCTTAATTACATTTTTAAGTTCAAGCATTAGCTAGCTAAGGATAGAGCACACGTCCGTTAGGAGCGAAAGAGCAACTCGATTGTCGCACATAATGGATGCGGTTGATCCCCAAGGCATCATAACAAATAACCACTTCGTGAAGAACGTATTGGTTTTTATTTAGGACCTTGCAAGTAAGCACGGGAGTGACGCCACCGATTCCTAGTTGAACAGCGGCAAGAAGATCGGTGTAGTCATAGGTGAAACCCGGCAAGATTAGATATCCTTGTATGTTGGCCGAAGATGAAAAAATACTATAAATGTTGTTGACCATCCATAGCCAATGGGTTTTGGTGAAGTATTCCGTCTGTGGCAAATTGAGCTCCGAACATGTGCCATGTTTGTTATACTCATTCTCCCAGAAGTCTGTGTTGGAGACACCGATAGGGTAGCTTCTCCACGAGGATGGGAGCAATATGGTTTGAAGATGATAGTTCGCGGACATCTACTTGATAAGAAACACAAATTAAGAGAGAGAGAGAGAGAGAGAGAGTTGATACAGAAACACAAATTGAGAGAGAGAGAGAGTACCTGAGCTCTATTAAATGGCGTACCCACACATGGGTTATTTTGGCCGGAGAAATTGCTTGGTCATAATCCATGTATGGTGAAGTCTAGCTAGTGGGAGATTTGATATGCACTTTTGGTTGATGCAGAATGTGTTTGGCCATTGCAGTACTAGTTGAAGATAATCATATGTGTTGGCTGCACTAGCAACGTTGCTGATAAGGCAGAGAAGAATCAGGAGGACAATCCCCATGATGATGATGATGATCAGGCAGAGAACAAGGAAATTTTGAGTGATAGATAGAAGTAAATTTTCAGTGCATCCATCAACACGAAGCAGGTTAATTTATATAGGCCTCTTGATACATCAATCATACATGTTAAATACTGTAGTTGACTTATTGTGGTACTGTGCCAGTTTGTACATGCTGAAGTAGCAATAGTGCGAGGCTACCTCCATTTCTACTCCTGAACAAATATAGATATATATGAGTGTATAATTGCAAGTGCATACTCAACTACTCCGGACTAAAAGTCTACGATTCATTTATTAATTTAGATAGCATATATATTTTTGGTGGTTGATTTGATGGTCGTCAGGAGCAAAGGAAACCAACACACATCTTTCTCTTGAACAAGCCCAGCCTTCACCTAGTTTGCAAGGATCGTTGTCCATTTTTGCTTCTACATATATTGAATACACACACATGCCCAAAACATAATTAGAATTGCGTAAGGTTGTGAAGAAAGTAAGGCTTGAGAGTTGGGAATTTTAGAAGTATGGCTACGTTGAGAATTTTTTTTGAAAACAAGGGTTTCTGTATGTAAATATGATCAAGGTGACATTTTAGAAGTATGGCTACGTTGAGAATTTTTTTTATTTGAAATCGAGACATGTGTATCCCTAAGTGTAATTTTATTTGCACATATCTATTTATTAAATACACACCCCCATAATTTTTTTGTTCAATTTTTCCCTCTAATTTCCTGTAATGCCCCTCATGTTTTTAAGAAAAGAAAACCAACGGAATGCAAGACCGCCATAGTGTGCAGCCTCAGTGACACTGTGACAGGATGAAACCTCATTCCACTCACCCAAATATACTTCTTTGTTCCTAAGATAAAGTATTGGTGCAAAGATGATATACATTATGACCTAAAAACTGAACGGTTAAGATGTGAATGTGTGATCGAAAAGTGCGAAAAAACTGAAAATCTGTTCCTAAGCTTAGGAACGGACGTCCGTTCCTGAGACGGACTGTGTATATATATATATATATATATATAGTGTACCAAAACAACTCATATATAAGCTCTATCGAATAGTGTACCAACACAAGAGTTGTTTTGGCTAGAGATATTGTTGCCCCATAACCCATGTAGAGTGAAGCTCAGCGGGAGATTTGGGATGTAGTTTGGTTAATGCATAATGTAGTTGGCCATTGAAGGACTAGTAGAATGTAATCTATTGAATGGTATACCAAGACAAGTGTTGTTTTGGCCAGATATATTGCTGGCCCATAACCCATATACAATGAAGTCCAGCGGGAGATTTGGGATGTAGTTTTGGTTAATACATAATGTAGTTGACCATTAAAGGACTAGTAGAAGGTAATCATAGGTGTTAGCTACATTAGCAACCCCAAAAACACATAAAATAAATCTGGAGGATAATTCGCATGATGATGATGATAAGGCACATAACTAGGAAATTTTTACTAATATATCGAAGTAAATTTTTACTAATATATCGAAGTAAATTTTTAGTGCATCAAGCCATCAACATGAAGGTTTATATAGGCCTTGAAGTTGATATGTTGTATACATTTTAAATTGTGTAGCTGACTTATAGTGAATGTGCCAGTTTATACATGTTGAATTTTTTTTGTGATATTCCTCTTTGCTAAACATTATTGTGTGCTATCTCTCTCACCTAGCGTTCTCTGCTAGGGTTTACTTTCTAGGGTTCTAGAAAACAAGCTTCAATCTGCCATGAATATGGATATACTTAGCTGGAATTACAGAGGCATCTGCAACGACACAACAAAGTGGGATTTGAAGGATCTAATATCTCAAAATCGTCCCCAAATCGTCTTTTTCTCTAAGACAACAAATACACTCTTAGTAACTTTCGATTCTGCATTTGGCCTTAGGGATTCCACACTCAAAAGAGGTTTTGTGCGAAGGACAGTCAGGGTGTCTATGTATGTTCTGGATTGAGGATGTCAGTGCGTAGGAGATTGGTGGTGCTCCGGGGGATCCACACTGGAATTGACAAGGTTTTATGGGTACGCTCGCATCTCAAATAGTGATCGATCATGGCAGCTGTTGAGAAATTTGCTTGATTTGGATGCGTTACCATCGATCTTTATTTGGGATTTTAATGAAATGCTTAATAACAGAGAGAAGATTGATGGCCCTATTCGGTCAGAGAGACAAATGAGAGGATTCTGTGAAGCCTTTGGTTACGGGGACTTGCTCAACCTAGTATTTCAAGAGGCCATGTCAACCTGGTGGAATTTAGAAATGCAACTGCGTTTAGATAAGGCAATGCACTCCTTGCTAGTATGATATTTTTGGGCATACCAGTATGCGACACCTTCCTCCAAGCAATTTGGACCATATTCCGTTATTGGTGAATGCAAGTTCTGTTCCGTTACCAAAGAGGTCACGCTTCCACCACTTCAAATTTGAAGCATATTGGCTGCAGCACAAGGATTGTGATGGCATCATGAAGGATGCATGGGCTACTGATGTTACATGTCAGCCTAGATATTGCGTTGCTAAGAAGATAGAGTATAATCGGATCAAATTGGATAACTGGTAGAAACGGACATTCAAGGTCCAACAACAACAAATGATGGGGGTTCGGACTAGACTTAAAGAGTTGATAGATGTTCCAGTTTCGGAGGCAGTTCAAGTTGAGAAGAAGGGTTTGATGGAGTGACTTCAATTGCTAGCTCTTGTCACAGGAGGAGTCATTTTGGCGACAAAGCTCAAAAGTCACTTGGTTGAAGGAAGTGGATAGGAAGAGGAAAAATATGATTCAGGGTCTGTTTCATGAGAATGGGGTTTGGTGTGAAGATGACAAGGGTTTGGAAATGGTCGTGTCTTCTTAGTTTACAAAAATGTTAACGACTTCTAACATTGATTTTGAAGCTGTAGAGACAAATCTTGCGGCTATTCTACCCTGTGTAATGCAAGAGATGAATAAGCAATTATGTGCGCCATATTCTATAGAGGATGTTCAAGTTGCGTTGTTTCAGAAGTACCCCACGAAATCACCTGGTCCGGATGAGATGTGTCCACTATTTTTCCAACATTATGTCCCAATATTGAGGTAGATGTTACTGAGGCAGTCCAAAACTTCTTGCATTCAGGTCAACTAATTTTACTCACATTTGCCTTATTCCAACATATGTTTGATTTGAGGCCCGTTGCATTATGCAATGTGATTTACAAGATATGTTCCAAAGTTATTGCTAATAGGCTAAAATTATTTCTACCTTTACTGATTTCTAAATTTCAAAGTGCTTTCGTCCCATGGCACATTGATTGCTGATAATATTCTTGTGGCGAATTAGATAGCTTACTTTGTACATAACAAAAGAGAAGGCAATGAGGGGTTATTTATGGCACTTAAACTTGACCTGAGGTATGATCGAATGGAGTGGACTTTTCTTAAGAAAGTTCTGGACCGATTTGGCTTTGCGCATAATTGGATTGAGATGGAGATGCGATGTTTCTATTATGTGAGGTACTCTTTCCTTGTTCATGGGAAGCCTTGGGGTATTGTTGTTCCTAGTATAGGTTTGAGACAAGAAGATCCTCTGTCCCCTTATTTGTTTTTGATTGCAGTTGAAGGGTTATCTGCATTTTTTTTTTTTTTTTTTTTTTTTTTTTTTTTTTTTTAAGAAGGGGTTTGGAACCCAGCCTAACTGGGAGGCTCAGCCCCACGCCCGGATTAAATTATTGAAAAAGAGAAAAATTGCAAAAGGGAAAGGGGGACTAGACCAAAACCTTTCCCATAAAAAGAAAACAAAAGAGAAAAATCCAACCAAATCAACGATAATGGAGGACTCCTAAGGCATCATTACGAAGCTTAGAAAAAATCTCCATTGGAGGCGTAGGGAGCCAGCAAAGAGAAGGAAAAGTCAATCCCAAAATCGCCAAGCAATCTGCCACTGAAATGCCTTCCCTATGAATATGAAGATCTAAAAGTAGAGACAAGAAATTAGCTGCACTGTCCTGATCTTCATGTAGATGCTGATGAAGCTAACTATGCGCACAAATTCCTGGGGTTCCTGGGAAGGAAGCCTCTGAATATGAATATGACAGGCCAACATAATCATCTCAGCAACCTGTGAAGCGATAATTTGGGAGTCCCAAAAAATCAGCCTGCAAGTACCTGTGAAGCTCTGCAGGAGGGCTAGGATACCAAGTAAATGAGTGCTTTGAAACACCTAAGTTTGCCATCTTATCAGCAGCTGCATTCCCTTCCCTAAAAATATGAGTGCTCCGAAATTGCATTTGTTGAATGTTCTTCAGGCAGTTTTGCCATCTAACTCTCAAGTCCCATGGAGGAGAGAAAGAAATGGAGGAAAGAGATGCTAAAACACTAGTAGAATCGCTTTCCAACCACAGAGTAGTCCAACCTCTGGTGAAAGCAACTTCAATAGACACAATAACCGCACAAAGTTCAGCATAGAAGGATGAATTGCGACCAAGAGGTTGACAAAAACTCCCTAAATAAACCCCAGAGGCATCACGAAAGACTCCCCCACAAGCTGCAGGACCAGGATTACCTTTCGCCAGACCATCAGTGTTAACTTTGACCCAAGGAAAGAGGGGGGGATGCCATATGACACGTTGAATCTTGGGCGCATTACGGGGCTTGGGGCACACCCCAAGGGAGGATAATAGGCGGGAATCAAGGACGCCCTTAAAGTGACCAGGAACAAGGGAACCAAATTGCCGAAGCCATGCCATAATTGAACAACACAGTGTAGAAAAGATAGGAGATCGATCATCAAACCTGAGTCTATTTCGCGCCTTCCAAATTTCCATGAAAGTAAGCAAGCCAGCTGCCAACCACAAATTATAAAGCTGAGGGGAGAAAACCTTGTGACAAAAGCCAACCCAAAAATCCAACAGAGAGCTATAAGCAGGAAGTGAGGTTCCAAACTGAGTTGCCAGCCATCCCCAAAGATGTTGGGAAAAAGGACAATGTAAAAATAGGTGCAACGCTGACTCTGCCGAACTGTTGCATAATTGGCAGATGGACACAACCGGAATCCCACCTCTTTTCAACCGATCATCAGTGGGCAAGCGATCAAGGAGAATCCTCCAAGCCAAGAAAGAATAGCGCGGAGGAATGAAGGAATGCCAAATAGTAGAAGCCCAGTCTCTCAAAATAAAGTGACGTCTAAGCAAGTTATAAGAGTTAGTGAAAGATAACTCTCCAGAGGCTGTAGACTCCCAAATTAGCATATCAGGTTCTGTGTCTAAAGGGAGACAAATATCAGAAATTTTTCTGTACAAGTCTGGAAAGGTATCTAGGAAAAAAGAGGGGAACTGCCAAGACTGATCTGAGATGAAATCTGCCACTCGTAAATCACTGAATCCTGACCAGTCGAAAAAACCCAAAATTTTCAAAATTGGATCCTGAAGCCATTTATCTTTCCAAAAGGACACTGAACGACCATCTCCAATAATCCAACGACAATTGTGGGTGATATGAAGAGCAATAGAACGGAAGCCTGGCCAGATTGATGATTTGCGATAACTCACTTTGGAACTAGATACAATAGGGTAACGAGTTCGCATATAATCACCCCATTGATTCAAAGAAGTGAAAGAGTTCCATGCAAACCTTAGAACAGCCGCAGAATTAAGAGTTGCCAGGTCACGAATACCAACCCCGCCCTCTTTTTTCGGAGCACAAACTTGAGTCCAAGCAACAGTGACAATTTTCCGAGTCTCAATATTTCCGGACCATATAAAATTACGCGCCCAAGTAGATAACTTCTTCACAAGGTAAGCAGGCCATTGATACACTGAAAAACTATGAAGAAGCATACTCTGAAAAACAGATTGCACAAGTTGAGTACGCCCAGCCATAGAGAGAAGCCTCCCCTGCCAACCCATTAACCTTGACTTAGCTCTATCGGCAATAACTTGGAGATGACAGCTGCGGGGTTTTCCACAAAATATAGGAACTCCTAGATAAATAAAAGGTAGACGACCTGCATGAAAACCCAAAATACGTTGAACTGTACCTTTCCTATGACGAGACCTAACTCCAAGATAGAAAGTACTTTTCTCCGCATTAATGAATTGCCCTGAAGCTGCACTATAACAGTCAAAAAACCCACGCAGACGTTTAAGAGAGTTTTTGTCCCCACGGCAAAACACCATGAGGTCATCTGCATATAACACATGAGACGGTGCAGTGCAATTTCTGGGAAAAGAAATTGGCTTCAATTGACGGGTTTGGAGAAGTAGGTGAAGACCCCGGCTGAGAGCCTCCTCTGCAAGGCAGAATAAGAGTGGAGAAAGAGGATCTCCTTGTCTAACACCACGAGCACACTTAAAAAAACCTTGAGGAGAGCCATTGATTAAAAGAGATAATCTAGCTGAGTAAAGAATAGAGCTGACCCAACTAGTGAAAGTAGGAGAGAACCCAAAATTGCTTAAAACTCGGAGCAGAAAATCCCAATTCAGAGTGTCAAATGCCTTTGCTATATCCACTTTGATTCCCACATTTCCACCATAAGCCTTTCGGTCCAATAAGTTAAAACATTCCGAAACCATACCAATACAGTGATTGATACGTCTACCAGGTAAGAAGGCAGATTGCTGAGGAGAAATTATGCGTGCAGCAATAGACCCCAAGCGAGAAGCCAAAATCTTCGGAATGATCTTGAAGAGAAAATTGGCTAAGGCAATTGGGCGAAACTGAGTAATAAGTTGAGCATTTGGGACTTTTGGAATGAGAACTAAAAAATTGCAATTCATGTTGGGGAGGATCCAGTTTTGAAGAAAAAATTGACGAACACATGCCACCACATCAGTACCAACAATATCCCAACAAGCATGATAAAAAGACCCTGAAAAACCATCAGGCCCTGGAGCACTAGAACCATCCATAGAAAAAACTGCGTTTCTAATTTCCTCAGATGTAGGAATTGCAGATAGCACCACATTTTCATCGTCTGTCACCAAAGATGGGATAACAGAACAAACCTCATCCACGTTTGTAGAAGGGGAGGAAATATCATAGAGATTCTGATAAAAAGCCACAGTATGTGCTGCAATGTCTGAAGGGTCAGTAAGTAACCGCTCCCCCACACGGATAGAAGACATTTGACCCTTTGCTGCACGAACCTTGGCATAAGTATGGAAAAAAGATGTACTTCGATCCCCATCAGTAAGCCACTTAACTCGAGCTCTATCTTTCCAAAAGGTTTCTTGCAACCTGAGAGCATTTAAGACTGAAGACTTTGCAGCAATCTCATCCTCAAACTTTTGATCAGTCATGCCACGGGTCGCGATATCATGTTGTATGGTGACTAGATTTTCGCGAGCAGCAGCAACGTTTTGATGGACATTACCAAAGACCGCTTTGTTCCAATCACGCAGACACTGTTTCAGAGCCTTTAGTTTCTGCAAAGCAACAAACATTGGGCAGCCACAAAGTTGAAAGGAACTCCAGCAATTAGACACTACTGCATGAAAATTTGGATGCTGCAACCACATAGACTGAAACCTGAAAGGCTTAGGACCACTTGGGGAGAGTTTTGAAGCAGAGAAAATCAGTGGAGAATGATCAGAAACAACACGGGGAAGAGCAACACAGCTAGTAAAAGGCCAAGCTTCAAACCAAGTGGTATCACAGAGACATCTGTCCAGACGAAGCTCAACATGGCCACGGGTGCTCCAACCATTTGACCAAGTAAAGAACAAACCTGAAGTATCCAAATGAACAAAATCACAAGTATCTGACATACTTTGAAAATCTGCACAAGAGAGGCGAGAAGGAGATGGGCCTCCCGATTTCTCGTGGGCTCCTAACACAGCGTTGAAGTCACCAATTACCATCCATGGGATAGACGTTTGAGGACGAAGAGCATAAAGATGTTGCCATAAATCCCTGCGTTTGATATAAGAGGTAGAAGCATATACAAAAGAAAGTTGACTGGGCTCATTATCAAGAGGAACCTGAATTGTAACCTGCTGCTCGGAGTTGGAAATAATCGTCGGATTAGGAATATGAAAACTCTTCAACAACCAAAGATTTGGAAGAGCCGCACCACAATCATTAGTTGCAACAAGATCCAAATTCAAAGAAGACCAAAAAACTGCTGAAATTGAGGTGAACTTTACCTTTGGCTCAGCAATGCAAACAAGATCTGGTTTGTGAATACGGCAAATATTGGAAAGCTCGGATTGAGAGTCATTGTTTCCTATTCCCCTAATATTCCAGTAAAGAACCTTCATTGATTGTACTTTTTATTCTTTGTTCTGTCCCTCTTTGGATAAGGGTTTTCACGAGCAAGAGCTAGAGTAGCTTGTCGTCTTTGTTTCTTCTGTTGAGACTTAGAGAGAACCGGTGTGAAACCATTCTCTGTATCTCCGTTATCCCCATGACCAGTAATTAATGAGACATCCTTGGCTAAAGTTGCAACATGTTCGAATCCCGGGGGAGCAAGACCCGTAGCTAAATCTGCCAGATCAATAATATTTTCCTCTTCCACCATATCATGCCAACTCTGACCACTATGTGAAAGGGGGTTGGTTGGCTGGGCAGTACTATAAGCATTTAGCTCCATGTTGGAGCTCACATCATCATCACACATCTCAACTTCATCATCCTCATCAGAAATATTGACCGAAGGGTCCTCCAAAATAGTTGGACCAACAACTACAACAAAATCATTAGGAGTAGTGTCAACCCCTGCTTCAGTTTCCTTATTTGCAAGGATGACAGAATTATTCATATTGATAAGAGGAGTTATGTTGCCTCTACAACATCCAGCCTTCCCGTTGGTTATGGGTTCAATAATGACCAAATCTGCAATACGATCCAATTCCTGGTCAATGGCCTCAGTGAGAACATCTTCTGCAAATTTAGTAATCTGTTCATGGTTTGCAACATCAGGGGAGAGTTGCACCTGAGGAGTAGTGTCCAAGTTTTGCTCAGAAACATTGTTTACAGCCGTCCTGGGACGATACTCTTGACGCCCAATGAGAGAAGGCTTTTTAACTGCCTTTTGTACTTGAGCATTTTGCTCTTTGTTAGAGCTCTTCAAGGCCCTGCATTGGTCAGCCATGTGGCCAACCCTCCCACAATGAGTACACACATTCTCATAGACTACTTCAATTTGAAAACAATGAGTTTCACGCTCAACCATCAAAGAAGGTGGTAGTTCACCAGCAAGATCCACATCAATTAAGACTCTAGCAAAGTAGCCAAATTGTCTTTCCCTTGTGGCTTTATCAATGTGCAATGGACTTCCGACCCCCCGAGCAATCTCCATAAGATGTTGTTGGTGCCAATAATCTTGGCTCAGACCATAAAACCTAACCCAAATTTGAGCATGAGTTTGTGGAAAGGAAACTCCAGGTACAAAATCTGGTTTCCACTGAGTTAGGCGAAAAATTCCATCCGGAAGAGTACAAGTACCTCCACTCCATACCCTACGCAGATCCTCTTCTGTGGCAAAATGAATGTCAAAGTAGCCTTTACCAAGAGGCACAAGACGCCATGGCTTTGAAGGCTGCCAGAGAGCAGCTAGAAATCCTTTTAGGGCATCAGCCTTAAGAGGTCTAGAACCCTTACGTAGAAGAAGACGACCAATAAGATTGGTTTTGAATTGCTTCAATTGCTCCTGATATAAGGATTCATTGATCTTGACATAAATTTTATCCCCGCGAACAACTGGGGATGGTAGTTGGCAGAGAGATATAGCAGCCTCTGTTGAGTTGGCGAGAATAGATGCAAAAGTGCGTGATTTTGGGGCTGTTGTAGGAGACGCAGAGGCCGTGTCCAGGCCTCCCAAGAATGCCCAGGGACATGCAGCCATATGATGCTTGAATACTCAAATTATATAGTTTTCCCAATGCTCCCAGCAATACAGATGCATTCAGTTTCAATTGCAGAGAACACGAAAGACATCCAAGGAAAAATTAAATTTCATCCGGTCACCATCTACGCTAGCCTATGTGCACGCCGGGAATGCTACTAGAGTTGTTGTGCTCCACATTTAATAGAAGGCGAAATTGAATCTAGTTTTTCTGGAAACTAACCTGACTGCAGGTCGGTGGTGTGTCGCAGATGAGCAGTGCCGATTAGCAGAGACACATAAAGCCTTTGCGAAGTGTGCTCCTAGTGAAGATGATGGTGTCCATCTCACCAAGATTGGAGGCCGGACGGCATCAGGGGAGGTCGCCTGAAGGTGACGAGTCGGTGGCGGCGAGGATGGGATCTGATTTGGGTGTGCTCAGAGCCGAATGAAAGTAGGAGCTCGATCCCTTCCTGATATACTTCAGCCCGGGCGCGTCTGCTTCTTTCTCTTCTCTCTTCTTCCGCCTTCGTCTGGATTGCAGGTGGTGGCAGGGCTGCTGGGGCGCTGCAGCTGGGCACGCTGGGATCGGGGCAGAGGCACCGGGGAGCAGGTCGGGTCGAAATCGGTTTGCTGCTGAACAGGACGGAGCCGGTGTGGGATTGGGGTCCCCGATCTGGACGGAGACGGTCCGGACGAGCTCTCAGGTTTTTCCTTCAGGAACCCCCAATCCTTCAGTCAAATATTGATTTTTGGTATCAAGGGTTATCTGCATTTACTACGTCAAAAGCAGGAACTTGGTTTACTGCCAGGTATTGAGGTATGTGATGAACCCCTTCTGTGAATCATCTTCTTTTTGCAGACAATAGCATGCTCTATACTAATGCCCCTATAGAGGACTGTTACCAAATTCAGGATGTAATTGAAACTTATGGGAGAGCTTAACGTCACTCCAAGATTAATATTTCGTAGTATAAATGGGAAATTTGACAAAACCACAATAATAATCGGGTAGCAGCAGAAACATTGTATATTGCTAGAAGACATACAATGGGAGACTCAAATAAAACATCTAAACCTTCCGAGGTACTACTTTCTGGGACAACAACATACAGTTCTAACTCAAATATATCGTATTCAAATCTAATCAAATCAAATGTGATGCCTCCCATGATTCATGATTGGAACGACACTATTCACATAAGCAATACCACAAAAAGGATAAAAAGTGTGTCTAGTAGGTGGAAAATAATCTGGAATATTTTGAATCAGAAGATAATTGACATTTTTGTTGATGAGGTTATAGTAGACAATATAATTTTCTCCAACCCCAAGAATTTCGTTGCTCTTCCAAAATGCCAATATCTTTAGTGGTAACCTGTAAGGAAAGTACTCCACCTATTCAAAAGTTAATTGTTTTGTCCAAGCACCTTTGGCATGGCCACAATCATCCCCCACCCGCATTGTAGCTTTGTGCCCATCCACAAAATGCAAGCTGAAAAGAGCAACAGACATTCCACACCGTAAGATGCAATGTAAGGTAACTGAAATTGTTAGATTCTAGTGGCTCGTACGGTAACAGAATATCATGAAATACCTCATCGCTCGTATCAAACAAAATGATCGATTGCCCAATGCGTTCGTCCTCTTCTTTGTCAGTGTCGTAGACACAGAAGAATTCCTTTTGTTGCTCATATCCCGACCAATAACACATTCCCTTGAAGTATAGCTGAAACGTATCAGGCCAAAGGTAACTAGTTTCCCTTTCCAAAGAAAAAGTCTTGATCTCTCTCCAAGAATCAGTTCGCATGGTGTATACTACTGCTTTTGGGGGATAAACAATCACATGTCCACCATAATATTCCGGATCACCATAAAATTTGGAATCAGAAAATCCAATGTCAATAACTTTGTAATCTTTAGACTTTGGATCATAGCCAAACCCCATGGTTTCATTAAGTAGATGTACTGGACGCAGGTAAGCAAATTCTTTGAACATCCGGCTGCGCGGTACCTTGGACCAATCTTGAAGGAATGGCTCCTCCGGAAGAAATTTAAATTGATGAATTGCAGGATTCCAAAGACACACTTCACTAGATTTAGCTAGCCTCTGATGATAATCGATTAAAGCTAGACAAACAATCCCATCACAATGGCCTATAATACGAAGTGATTCGACTACCCTTGTAGGAATAGTGAGGTCTTCCACACTAGAAAGATTGGTGCTAAGTCCACCATTACTGTTGTTATCATTTTCATAGCGAAAGTTAAGCACTGAGAAAACCATTTCAGGCTTTTTAGTGTTTGTGTCCTTGCAGACTAAACGCTTGATAAGGACACAGGGAGGGGGGTTGTTGTGTTTGGAAATGGAGAAGGTGCTTAGCTACGAACCTGGGACTGGTGATGAGATTGTACCACCATTTAGAGATGCACTTGAATCGCATAAGAGATTTGGGAGGCAGAGTTGATAGGATTTGTTCCACCACATTTTCTTCAATATTTTTGCAGGACTGTGTCAGTTCTGCTAGATCTGAACCCTTCTCAAGTGCCATCCTTCTGCAATAGAAGAAATCAGATCATAACAAAAAAAAAAAACAAAATTAGTGGCGGGGAAAATCTATCAACATAAACGAAAAAGAACAAATTCAAAAGCTGCTTAAATATGAAAAATAGGAGTGCTAACTAGACATGAAAAAGATTCGGAACTACCTTGGTCCTTAGAAGTTAGCCAAGGAGGAAGTAGAGATAGAGAAATGCAGCAGCGGCACTAAACGGGGGGTGAGGGATTGGGAAATGAAATTGTGATGAGATGATTAGGTTTAAAAGGGTTCTGCATGTGTTCTGTTCTGTTTCTTTCTTTTGGTACATAAATGAAATTAATCTCAAATGTAGGATAAAATTATCATTCAGGTAATTTCCTTTTTATAATATTGACTTAGGCAATTCTTTTTAACTTTTTACTTCTGACATTTTATTCTTACTGTTGGATTATAATTTGGATAGAAGACGTGAATATAATAGGCAGGGACGTAGCCAGGAATTGAAAATGGGTTAGGCTAATTTTAGCTATATAGAAAGAGGAAGAGCAAAGGAAGCATGATAAGCAGGCTTTGATAAACAGCACTAAGGACTAATACTCGAGCAGCACTAACTACACTCACAAGATAACAAAGATATGAGATTTAAAAATAAGAAACAAAAAATTATAATTTTAACTAAAGGGCTGCCAAACAAGCAAATCTGGGCACTTGGGTTTCTAGCTAAAACCCCAAAAATTAAAGCCATCAACTCATGAATACAGCAGACTCACATGCACCCAATTAAAACAACATGCAACTAAATCACTTACTTCAGTACAGAACTTAAAATGAAACCAAATGGATTAGTGTATAATTTCCAGGAAACAAGAAGAGAGATCAGACATACCAGGTCACAGAAATTCTTTCTAATCAAGGGAAAGGGAAACTAACATCTTTGCTACTACTACCAGATTGCATATATTCCTCTCATATGTTACATTCCAGCAAATCATATTAGCATTACATATTGCTGAGAAGTAGCTTTACATTCATACGTTACATATTAGAATACATGGCTGCTCTAAACGGACGGAATGAAATGTAGGAATTCTACTCTGACAGATAGAATTAAATGGCTACTCTAATCTGCTCTAATGATTCAAAAGATCAAATATCAAACTCAAACTCAACACATCCAATTGCAGATCATTCAAACTGAACACATCCAATTCCAAGCAATCAAAATCGTTGCAGAACTCATACATTAATATCAACACATCCAATTTCCAGAATAACCAAAACTCATAAAACCAAAAAGAAGAGAAATTGGTACCTGAGATGATGAAGATGATTTACGATGGCACCAGCACCAGAGCACCACTTAACTTGGAGAGATTTTGCCTCTTCATTTCCAGCAGCAATCAGACGTCTAGACAGAAGCTCTCAGCATGGGTATTGGGTATTGGACTGTTGGGTAATCCCTAACCCTAAACACCAAACATCACGATTCACGAATCTGGACAACCCCATTCCCAATTATCAAACATCATCAGCATGGCTACTGCGTAATCAGTTTACGGTGTTTACCTGAGATTCAGGGATTGAAGCCTTCACGTAGTCGCAGAGATCAGAGATGCAGACTCGCAGTGGAGGTGGCTCGGCCCGTTGCTGGAGCCTGCAACTCTGGAAGGCGGAACCAAAATCGATCTGAACCAAATTTTCCCTTGGGCTACAGCCCTTGTAGTGGCTCCGTCCCTGATGATAGGGGTTCTCAAAAACATTGAACAAGATGTGGTTGAACAAATTTCGCAATAATATTGATAATGATGGTGGAGGCGAAGAGCATAGCTTTCTTTCCAGGGTAGAGGACATTGAGATTCCTCCTTAATTCTTTGAGTCTAAAGACTAGAGGCTCATCGATCACTTCATATTATAGGCCATTGTAATGGGATCATCTGTCTAGTTCCAGCCATGCATTTCCGGTGAAGAGACTTTATGGAACCCAGCAATTCATGAATTTAAGCCTCTTCCTCCTCGATTCCCCAGAAATAGTTAGGACCGTGCCGGGTTGGCCTAAAGATGTTCCCTTGAATATACATCGTGAGTTCATGGATAGTTTGGGATTTGGCTATGATCCCAGGTCGGTCTAATGACTACGTACAAAGTTGTCAACATTGGATTTCCTGGTATTTTCTATCTCCTGATGGATATGATATTAATCTTCCCTGAAAACAGCTGTATATACCTTGAGTACCGATTTTTTTTTTCTTTGATACGAAAAAACTATATTAAAATAAAGGAAGGGGAGACGGTTTGTGAATTATTATTCCCAAAATTATCTACATTATTGATGATGGTTGATGCAGAATGACAAGTTTGTTTTATATGCTCAAGTAAAAATAAAGTAAAATTACTATATGATTGATCATTGCATTCTTCATCAATTACATTAACATATAAAAGAAGTGGAAACTATATATCATCCGGTCCATTTCTCCTTCTTATTACACCCATTAGTTCATCCTTGTATAACTATATGTAAAATTAGTAAACCATAATATATAATTACACCGAAATTTGTCCGTCGACCACAAGGGACAATGCTGTTTCCCATATCATCAAAGCAAATTATGACTTCCTCCAAATACCAAAAATCAACTGTACCTTTTGTCTCCACAAGGGACAGCTGATATGCATGATATTGATACCACATCCAGTAAGCTTTCTTAAAATATTCCGTCTGGCTCAGATTGTTCTCCGAGCAAGTACCATGCTTAATTATTGTACTCTGTTTCCCGGAAGCCCATATCGGAATAATGAGCTATCAATTGGGGCCATGCTACCGGCGGAAAATAGTACCTCAAATCATGGTTTTCGGTAGCAGACATCTAATCAGAAAATGTAACCCATTAAAATAAGCATTTTATGATCGATCCAACCGAGAAACACGTACAACAGATATTAGAAATGAAATGAAATTAAAGTATGCAATGTACGTACTATACGAATACCTCAGCTCCACTAAAATGTGTGCCATCGCAAGCCTGTCCAGGAGTCGATCGAGTAATTGGATGGCCAAAAGGTACAGTTGATTTTTGGTATTTGGAGGAAGTCATAATTTGCTTTGATGATATGGGAAACAACATTGTCCCTTGTGGTCGAAGGACAAATTGCGGTGTAATTATATATTATGGTTACTGATTTTACATATAGTTATACTAGTATGAACTAATGGGTGTAATAAGAAGGAGAAATGGACCGGATGATATATAATTTCCACTTCTTTTATATGTTAATGTAATTGATGAAGAATGCAATGATCAATCATATAGTAATTTTACTTTATTTTTACTTGAGCATATAAAACAAACTTGTCATTCTGCATCAACCATCATCAATAATGTAGATAATTTTGGGAATAATAATTATTCTAATTATTACCCAAATTCACAAACCGTCTCCCCTTCCTTTATGTTAATATAGCTTTTTCGTATCAAGAAAAAAAAAAAAAATCGGTACTCAAGGTATATACAGCTGTTTTCAGGGAAGGTTCAAGGTTAATACCATACCCATTAGGAGAATTTTCTACACCAGGAGATTCAATGTTGACAACTTACTCTCAATTGTAACCGGCTCGGAACCTAGATGTTAGTTGGGCTCCTACTAAGGCATGCCTCGAGTAATCGGGGCAACGGTAGATCATAATGTTTCTGGGTCAGGAGACCTGCCTCCCCCCTCTCAAATACTCTTTGCCAAAAAAAAAAAAAGGGCCGTGGATTGTAAAGAAATTCTGCGGGGGATTTGGGATACAATCTGACCTGCCGGAACAGAATGTAGCAGGCCACTGTTGGACGAATTGGAGGTAGTCGTAGGGATTGGCTGCATCAGCTGCCCCCCACGCAGAGAGAAGAAGCAGGGCGAGTTGCATGATCCCCATGATGATCGAGTATGTTGTAAACGTTTAGTGCACAAACAAGGTATATATAAAGGTATCGCGCGATTGAATAAAATAAGGGTATAGAGTACTACCTAATATGAGAATCTTAGAGGGTGAAATGAAATGTGTGATATAACTGAATCTTTGACACTAAAGAAGTGTGATTCCATTACCCGAATTAATATCATGTGGCACTCAACTAACAAGAGCACTCAGATGCACTTAAATATCTTCCCAAGTTTATGGGAATGTGGTTTAGTAAGGTTCCTGAATTCTAGAGTTTGTTAGACGAAAAATTGTAGATATTGATCATGCTTTCCGTGCTGGTGAGAGTGATCTGGTGTGGTTGCAGGTGTAGTTTCAGCATCCTCACTAGCTCTCAGTCATTCTTGCTCTTGATTTATTGTTGTAACCTAGAATAGTCTATCCAACAAGCAACAATTTGGGATTTGGAAAATCAATGGGATTGCAAAATCTTGTAATCAATTTCTTTTTATTTCAATAAATTCTCGTTGCGAATCTGCAACTCTGCAAGTTGTCAATACACCTCTACCCAAAAAGAAAAAGAAAGAAGAAAAAAAATCCACAATCTTGTTTTGCTACAAAAATAATAAGATAATAATTTTGTCACAAAAGAAGGTAAAATGTTTTGATATAATATCACTATACGAATTCATATTTCATAGTTTAAATAAGAAAATACGTCAATTGGTGGAGAAAGAATTGGACAGGAGCAAGTTGAGATTGGAGCAACAACACTGAATTGGGGTTGAGGGATTGGGAAACGAGATTGTGATGTTTTTTTATTATTTTTATTTATATTTTTTAAACGGTCTTTTTTGTCTTTTGGTAAATAAATAAAGAGGAAATTTTAAGAACAGTGCATGAAGTTTGGCCCACTATTAATTTTCGTACACGAAGTCACAAATTATGAACTTTGGTACACGAACATTTGTTCCCGACCAAAGACTTGTACACGACGTCATTGATGCCGTGAGAACCTCTGCCACCTGGCATAGTTTCAGGGGTAAATTGGTCTCTACACTATCTTACTCTAGCCACCCATCTCTCTATTTCTCTGGCCACCCATCTCTCTTTCTCACCTCCTGGTTGCACAATGGCCGGAGAGAAGTCCCAGCAGCTTGGCAAGGTCACCTG
This sequence comes from Rosa rugosa, assembly GCF_958449725.1. Lineage (NCBI taxonomy): Eukaryota > Viridiplantae > Streptophyta > Magnoliopsida > Rosales > Rosaceae > Rosa > Rosa rugosa. The sequence goes on along the minus strand of NC_084826.1, from coordinate 5,937,491 downwards.
CAACCATGCATGGAGCTCTGCAACAACCTCCTCTCCTGCCACTACCACACCACCATTGTCATTCCCTCCACTCCATCCTCCGCCATCCCCTCCTTTTTTTCCCTAAACCCACTCGCCGCATAGCGCCTCTTCTGGTCCTCCCTGACCCGAACCCGACTTGCTCCGCCACCAAGCCGTCCAAGAGCTCAACCGCCACCTCACCAACTGCCTAGCCACTGCTCATCGACCTCTCTGCACTGTAATCGACTTCAAGATCGTAATCCACCTCGCAGCTCATCATCCAAAACCCCAATTCCAATTCCAATTGATTCTTTCTTCTTCATCATCAAACCAGTCATTTACACACAGAAACCAGTCCAAACCAAGCATGATGGATTTCGAAGATGAACAATACCTTAAGCAAAGGCTAGACGAATTGCAGAGAGACATCTCCAAGAAGCAAAAGTTTGAGCCCACCGTCGCCGCCATCATCTCTCTCCTCGTCGTTGCAGAGAGACAAATTGAAGACCCGCTACACCTTCCTCGGGTTCAAGGCCGCCGGGTTGGCCCTCTTTCGCCTCGCCTAACCCTAATTTCAGAGCTGTGAGAAAGAGAAAGTCACAGGGAGCTTTCTGGGTTTGGGTATTTGGCGAGAGGGAGAGAGGGGGGGGGGGGGGGGGGGGGAGAGAGAGGAGATACTTTTTTTTTTTTTTTTTTTTTAACATCAAAAATAAGAGTTAGAGTGAGAGAGTACTAAATTACCCTTTGACAAATGAATAATGACATAGGATTTAACGACTTCACTAACGTCGTGAATGGATCGTAAAGTCCATAATTTGTGACTTCGTGTACGAAAATTAATAGTGGGCCAAACTTCATGTACTGTTTCTAAAATTTTCCCATAAATAAATGCATTTATCTCAAATGCATCGGGCAGCAATGCAGCATTAGACTAACATACATGAAGTCATTAGTTTGGAGTTAGCACCTTGTTGCAATTGGGGTAAATTCGCTTTGAACCAATTCAACTCTGACACCCTAATCGGCCCTAAACAAAGTCCTAACCAATTCAACCAATTCACCTGGTGAGTTGCTAACAAAAAAATTTATGCTCAATAATATCTAAGGGTAGAAAACAAAACACCTCAACTTAGTAATAATTCTCTCTGTCATTAGATTTACATCCAAGGTTGGTTGAGTATTATTTTCTTGATCAATAACTGACCAGGTGAACATTTTCAATGACCGAGGTTCACAAAAACATTGACCGCGACGCGGTGGAACAAATCCTATCAACTCTGCCTCCCAAAACTTTGATGCGATTCAAGGGCGTTTCTAAAAGGTGGTATGCTCTGATCACCAATCCCAGGTTCGTTGCTAAGCACTTGTCAATTTCCAAGCACAACAATCGCACTACTCCTTGCGTCCTTTTGAAGCGTTTAGTCCATAACGATACCAACACTGATAGCGAGACTCGAGAGGAATTCTCGTTGCTGAAATTTCGCAATAATATTGATATTGATAATATGATAGTGCGGGGGAAGAGCATAGCTTTCTTTCTGGCATGGGGTAGAGGACATTGACATTCCTCCTTTGAGTCTAACGACTAGAGGCTCATCACTTCATATTATAGGCCATTGCAATGGGATCATCTGTCTAGTTCCAGCCCTTTCCGGTGAGGTGATTTTATGGAACCCCGCAATTCATGAATTTAAGCCTCTTCCACCTCAGCCATACTTTCCCGATTCCCCACTCCATAGTTGGACCGTGCCGGGTTGGCCTAAAGATGTTCCCTTGAATATACATCGTCAGTTCATGGATAGTTTGGGATTTGGCTATGATCCTAGGTCTAATGACTACGTACAAAGTTGTCAACATTGGATTTCCTGGTATTTTCTATCTCCTGATGGATATGATATTAATCTTCCCTGAAAACAGCTGTATATACCTTGAGTACCGATTCTTGGACAGAGATGAAGACTTTTTCTTTGGAAACACAATCTACTGTCCTTTTCCCTGAAATCTTCCAGGTGTACTTCAAGGGAATGTGTTATTGGTCGGGACATGAGCTACATAAAGAAACACATGTGTTTGATGTGATGTACGAGGAATTTATTAGGAAAATTATCATTATGTTTGATATGGGTGATGAGGTATTTCATGAGATGCTGTTACCGGATAGTCTATATGATCAATCTGTGTTTTGTTTATCTACGCGCCTTCTAGTGTGGAATGAATCCATTGCTCTTTTTGGATTGCAAAATGCTAGATCACAGAATGGTGCATCTTTTGGAATATGGGTGATGGATGAATTTGATGGTCCTAAAAGCCCTTGGACTAGACACATATCTTTCGAGCTCACTGAAAAGCCGTTAGCATTTTTGAAGAGTGATGAGATTCTTATGGCAGACACAAAGGACACAAGTGGACGTATATTCTTGTATAACCTCAGTACCAAAAAGCTCAAGTATCTTCCCATTCAAAGCGTACAGAATGATTCTGCAGCTGTTGTCTATGACAATTACAGTATAGTTTCAATCTTGGGAGGCAACAAGCTGGAGAACAAAGATAATGCTACCAATGTAATTGCTTACTTTGATTTCTGTTAAGATGTTTTCTTTCAGTATAAAAGTACACACCAATAACTATGTTGAAATTATATATTGAGTTCAAACATGCAGTACTGGGCAAATTATAGATGTTTCCTGCTATTTTATAGGCTGGCTTTTCTCTTCTGGAGTACTCTTCTTTCCCGTCCACTATGGTTGGCAATGAATGGCACTCCTATTCAGTATGGGCAATACCACCAGATGATGTGTCTCTTAGGATCAAGAAGGTCATGGAGGCCCTCCGGTCAGAGTTCGGTGGGCCAGAGATTGAGCCGCACATTACTGTTGTGGGGTCTGTTCGAATGACACATGTGGATGTGCTCAACAAGTTTAGATCTCTCCAGTCTCGTGTTACTTCTGGGTACAAAGCTAAAGTTAATCAGGTGGTGATCAGGAGTTTCTATTACCAGTGTGTTTCCCTCATCATTGATTCATCCTTGGCTGAGTCCATTGAGGTACTCAATTTTCCACTTCTTGGTATCATCTTTTGTTGTCTTGATTTGATTTGTGTGTATTTTCCAGTTCCATTTGTCCTGGCAAAGTTGCATATGCACGATTTTTGTTACTTACAACTATGAAACTGTTGTTGGAGTTTTTTTTTTTTTTTTTGGGTGGAGATTCTATGTAATTATTTCTTTCATGGCACCCCCTGTCTTATATGTAGGTATTAGTCTAACATCATTTTTGTTTTATGCACCTGTTTTGTGTGATAGTACTACACATATAATTTTCTTTTCTTTCTGTTTCTCAGTTATGGAGAGCAACTCGAGCCTGTGGTATATGTTTTGGTTTCGAAAACAGTACGTTCTTTTCATTGTGGAGTTGGTGTGTTTAGAAATGTTTCATTTTTCAGCTAACGTGAAAGTATGAAAAAGATACTAGAAACAGAGAGCGATGAAGAAATGAAAGTGGGAATAGATGAAACTAAAAACTTATTCAACACTGTTTCAGCTTTGAGGCATGAACTGTTTATTTTTTATTTTTTTTTAGTTTCTGTTGGGATTGAGAGGGGAGCAGAAGGAAGGTGGGTCTCTCTTAGCTTTTCTTCTTTCTGAAGTCTTGATAGAGTTGACTAAAATTGTCAACATTCAATTCAAAACTCGGTGTATAACTCTAATTAATTGAAGCGCACCACTTGCAGAAAGATTCACTCATGTAAATCAATTATGCTTTAATTCTAGTTTTTGCTTATGAAATCTAAGAAGACTATTTCAATCTGTAACTATTATAATGAAACTTTAACTCTAAGCTATTGAAAAATTGGAAACTTAAAATTTCGGGTAAGATATACAACTTCGTACTTTGAGACAAACCGATGATTATAGATAATCTTCTTGCTATCCACTTGAACTTTCTTTCCAATTACATTGAGAGCTGAGATGTTGGTTATAGTTTGGACTCGTGGGATGAAATTGTGACCCCTGGCTTCTTGTAGTTACATTTGTAATTTGTTTGGTTGTCAAGCAATTGAAAATCTCAGTTAGAACTTAAACAAAGGATGAGAATCTTTCTGCCGTGGATCTTGGTCTCTTTGAATTGATGAAGACATATTTCTTGAAGAAGAAATGCTAGTATTCAGTGCTGCATCACAGTACTACCCTCAACTTTGATACTGATCCTCTGGTTTATTAAGGTTATAAATAAATATGCCAATTGTCCTCTGAAATATGCCGTAGAAGTCAAATCAATTGCTTATTTTAGATAAACCAATTAATTCTTGCTGAACATTTAGACAATATATATTAGATTTGCCGAAACTTTTTACTCTCTGCAAAATCTAATCAAGCCTTACTTCGAGACCTAGCTTGCGTTGTTTTATAACTAATTTTGTTCCATGGAATGTGATTTGTGTGTCCTGTGCACAGGTGTTAGGCCACATTTGAGTCTCCTATATGGGAATCTGACAGAAGAAGAGAGGAGAAAAGCTCAAGAAAAAGTTAGTATCCTGGATGAGAGCATTACTAGCATGAGCTTCCCCATAACTCGACTTGCACTTTACAAAATCGACTACAAAGACAAAACTCTCAAATCATGGGAGAAGATTGCTGAATACACCCTCTGATATTTAAATTAATTCTCCTAATTCGCTGTTTATTATAGCTTGGTTTGTAATAAAACTTTGGATCACTGTTCTTGCTGCAGTGATGTCTTCGATTCAATAATCGGATTTCGGATTTATAATCACGGCCTCACGGGTATGCTTTTTTTAATACTTGACGTCTGAAGTGAGATTTTTCTTTTTCCTCTCTATCAGTATACAGTAAATTCGACCAAAAAGCATCTCATCAGGTGTGCAAGTCGATTAAGCAAGCAAACTATGACTCAACTGAAAGTGTGTGCTAAACCAACTGTGCATGAGTGTGCATCTTTTTTCTGTTCGACAAACTCACTGTTCAAAACACAATGGTCTACAAAGTTGATCATTGTTCAAAAAAACAAAAAAAGTTTTACGGTAGCCAATTGAGTCATTGTGTGTCAAGTTTACGGCTGAAAAAGCATGAAAGTAAAGGCCTCAAAGCTTTTCTGGATTGAGCTTTCAATCTGGTCAAAATTATAGGTGGATCAATTAAGCCTTTTTAGACTCGTACGTAATGCATTGGGTGGGGTGGGGGGTGTCTATAAATACAGATATATCATGATCGAGGACTTTAACCAAGCATTAAGTCAGTCCAGCATCTTAATTATTCTTCTAATCGATCTAACTTTGCAAATTAACCATGTCAGTCTTCAAAGTAAATTCCATTCTTCTTCTTAATCTAGTACTGTTTTCTCAACTTGAATATTATCAACTCGTGATGTGAAGGCCCAAAGCATTCTGTTATCACAAGCCTGATCAACTGATGTTGGAACCTATCAGGCCAATTGATATAGAGTTGTGGGAGCACGAATACAACAAGCACGGCCGATGCAGCCAAGACACTACTACTTAGACCGAGTGCTTCTCACGTGCTTACAAGTTGTGGCAGGAATTGCAGGCTGTGTACCAAGCATTTGCCAATGAAAAAACCGTACCAGCAGCTGACAAAAGTTACAGCTACCCAGCTCAAGCAAGCTACTGGAAAACGATTTGGCAGTCATTGGAAGGTTGTCATTTTTGCAGAAAGGAGAATCTCACACCTCCTCGTGGGCCTGAAAACAATTCTACTTCTTTTGCATGAAATCATATTCTGTTTCGATAACAAAGAAATGGAGAAGAAGAGTTGTAACAGAGTGACAGACAATCGAAATTGTCAGGAATGCAAAAGCTATAACCCTCATAAATTGAGTCATGGATCATTAGTAGTCCGTTTTGTTGGTTTTTATTATGAATAAAGTGTATTATGTATACAAATAAGAAGGCTATACAAGCCCCTCGGCATTAAAATAAAATATTACTATACTATTGATCAAAGATAAAACAGAGAGTTCTAAACATGTTATAGTATCTATTGTATCGTCCTACATTTCAATGAGAAGATTGAGTTAAAAGTATGGTTGTTATTACATATTACAATGCTAGAATCCATTATATTTATCAAGAATAAAGAAAAGAGAAAAAAGTTACAGAAGAAACTGAATTGGGATTCAATCCAAGGCATTCTAACAAAGGAGGACTATTTGTACAGGATTAAGGGCAGTAATAACAAAGCAGGCCTACCAGACTTCTCTGAGATTCTTTTACCAAAAAAAAAAAAAAAAAACAAAACAAAATTTCCACTTTTCCAGATTAGAAATCCAATGTGCAGTATATCAAACAGGGTCCAGAAAGTATTGATCCATACATAGCAGAATTAAATGAACCTAGCCAAGGTACAAGATAGGAATCTGAATGCACGATAAATGGGTGACCAGAGCCAAAGAAATTTCAAATTTTAGGAATGCAGCAAGTCGGGCAGTTTGACAATATTGAGGATTAATCTCATCAAAAAAATCCCTTGTGTTGTCTCACAGAAACCTCCTTTTAACTCTCCATGAAGAAAAGCATTCTCACATCAAGAGGCCTTAGTAGTTTCCAAACATTTGTAGCTGCAAGAGCCAGAACCAACCTTACTGTGGTAGGTCTTACAATAGGACTGAATGTGTCATCCAAGTCCCTGTTGTTGACTGAACCCTTGAGCTAGTAACATAGTTTGATACCTTGGTACTGACCCATCTGGATTCAAAGAAAAATAGTATCAGATTTAATGGACTCCAGGAAAAGAACAAGGAGAACATTGAATCTAAAGACGGAGTGTCGTATTCATGATCAAATGAGAGACCCTGACTGTAGGAGTATTATATTACAACAGATGCTATAATAATAGCATAGCCATGTACTAAATCCACGTATCAGTCGAATAGGAGGGGGTATTCAGCAATCTTTTCCCAGAATTTGAGAGTTGTATCTTTGTAGTCAATTTTGTACGGTGCAAGTCGAGTTGTGGGGAAGCTCATGCTAGTAATGCTTTCATCCAGAATATTGACTTTTTCTTTAGCAATTTTCTTCTCTTCTTATGTCAGATACCCATAAAGGAGGCTCAAATGTGGCCCAACTCCTGCAGAGAACAGACAATGGCATTCTTTTCAATAATTATTTATTAGTAATAACACAAGAATAAGTCCCACAATTAATCATAATTTCATGAACCAATTTAATCAGTGATGAATCGTAAAGACTGATCAGGCTACTTACCTCATATGCCTCAGAGGCCTGACCAAAGTAAACTGTGTTGCCACCAGGAAGCAAGTAGAGTTGATCAAGTAGTTCAAAGACTTCACTGTTTGGCTTGTGAATTGAAGATATCTCCTGTGTTATGAAAAATGCTGAAGCACTGCGACAAATTAAAGCCCAAATGGTCATTAGCAGACTAACCCTATAACACAACAATGTAGTATAAAGTATATACTGGAAACCAATTGTGAAGTTCAACAACAAAAATCACATAGTAAACCAATTTCCACCACAACACATGAACAACAGACATCAATCAAAAACAGAGCAACAACAGAGGAAATGCAAAGCAAAAAACAGAGGAGGAACAGAGATGGACTCACAGCTGTGCCGAAAGAGAGCTTTCTTTTGCGTCCGTTAGAGTAAAACAGAGCCAGATGGAAGGCATTGGAAGCCAAACGGCTAGAGAGAGCCTCAAGCAAGGTTGATTTGCCGGAACCAGAAGGGCCCATCAAAGCTGTGAAGCTTTCAGTCTCTGCATAACCAGTTAAACCCTCCAAAGCCGTCTGAATCTCATCGTTGCTCAGAGTCACCATCCCTGTCAGATCGTTCCACGTCAGCCTCGCCGACACATCCCCTACAATTTCCACAATGGCCTTCTCCCACCATAGAGTCTCATTCAGAGGACTAAGCCCACCAGCCACAAGCCCATTCCTGAGGGCTTGCTGCTCTCTATCTCCATCGTAGCATTTTCTGCTGCTGGGTTCTTCTTCTGTGTCATTAGTACTAAAAATTCTCTGAATTTTTCTGGGTTGTGAATTTCTCTGAAAATCAAAATCTTGTTTTTCTCAAAAGATAATGAGCTAATAATTTTACGAAAGAAAAAAAAGAAGGTTATGTTTCTCTATAACATCACTACAAGACTTCATATTTAACAGTCAAATGGGAAAATGTGGCAAAACCACCACAATTATGATTGGGTAGCAAAAACATTATACAGAGAGAACACATACAATGCGATCAACCTGCTTGCCTCAACTTAAACATCCCAAATGAAACATCTAAAACTTCCCGGAGTACTAGCCGTTACAGTTCAAATCAAATCAAATGTGCTCTCTGACATGATTCATGATTGGTAAGACACTATTCACATAAGCAATACCACAAAAAGGATAGAAAGTGTGTCTAGAGGGTGGAAAATAATCTGGAACACTTCGAATCGGAAGATGCTTGACAATTTTGGTATTGAGGTTATAGCAGACAATAGATCCATTTTCTCCAACCCCAAAAATTTCGTTGCTCTTCCAAAATGCCAATATCTTTTGAGGTAAGCTGTAAGGAAAGTAGTCTACATATTCAAAAGTTAATTGCTTTGTCCAAGCACCTTTGGCATCCATCACCCACATTGTAGCTTTGTGCTCGTCCTCAAAAAGCAAGCTGAAAAGAGCAACAGACTCATTCCATTCCGTAAGATGCAATGTAAGGAAATTATCAAAACCGTAAAATTCCAGTAGCCCATACGGTAACATTATATCATGAAAAACCTCATCACTAGTATCAAACGAAATGATCGCTCGGGCAATGCGTTCTTCCTCTTCTTGGTGAGTCTGAAATAGACATAAGAATTCCTTTTGTTGCTCATATCCCAACCAATAACAAACACCCTTCAAGTATAGCTGGAACGTATCAGGCCAAAGGTAACTGGTTTCCCTTTCCAAAGAAAAAGTCTTGATCTCTCTCCAAGAATCAGTTTGCAGGGTGTATACTACTGCTTTTGGGGGATAAACAATCACATGTCCACCATAACATTCTGGATCACCATAAAATTTGGAATCAGAAAATCCAATGTCAATAACCTTGTAATCTTTAGATTTAGGATCATAGCCAAACCCCATGGTTTCACCATTGAGTAGAGATATTGGACGCAGGTAAGCAAATTCTTGGACCATACGGCTGTGTGGTACCTTGGACCAATCTGGAAGGAATGGCTCCTCGGGAAGAAATTTAAATTGCTGAATTGCAGGATTGCATAGACACACTTGACTAGGTTTAGCTAGCCTCTGCTGATAATCGATTAAAGCTAGACAAACAATCCCATCACAATGGCCTATAATACGAAGTGATTCGACTACCCTTGTAGGGATTGTGAGGTCTTCCACACTAGAAAGATTAGTGCTAAGCGCACCAGCTGCGTTATTATCATTTTCATAGGAAAAGTTAAGCAATGAGAAAACCATTTCAGGCTCTTGAGCTTCTGCGTCATTGCAGACTAAACGCTTTATAAGAGCACAAGTTGAGGGTCTGTTGTGTTTGGAAATGGAGAGGTGCTTGGCTACGAACCTGGGACTGGTGATGAGATGGTACCACCATTTAGAGACGCATTTGAATCGCATAAGAGATTTGGGAGGCAGAGTTGATAGGATTTGTTCCACCAAATCTTGCTCAATATTTTTGCCAGACTCTGTCAATTCTGCTACCTCTGAATCCTTCTCAAGTGCCATTCTACTACTAAGTCAAGCGAAAACGAAATTTTAAGAAACCAGATTATAAGAAGAAGAAGAAGAACCAAAGTACGGGTGCAAATTAGATAAAAATTTTATAATTACCTTGGTCCTTAGAAGCGAGGGAGGCCGAGACGGAGAAAGGATTAATAGGACAGGAAAAGCTGAGATTGAGAGAGAATTTGGGATTTCCGATGAGAAAATTAGGTTTTAGGGGTTCTTGATCTTTTTTCTGTTTATTTTTTCCTTTTGTGTAAATAATGTTAATCTCAAATTAATGCTACCGGATGAGACATATACTTGAACTTAATGCAGTGTTTTTTTGTGTGACCAATATATATTTATCAAATGACATGGTACACGCCATAGTACCATATCATCAGTTCTTTAGAATTTTCTGTTGACATGGTTTCCTTACTTCCTACTTGGATATAAAATAATTTTCATGTTTTTTAAGAATTAAGAAAAACTTATATTAAGTAAAAATCACAATTAAACAACATACCAAATTAATTTAGAAAAGAAATAGATGTAGTTCTAGCAATCTGCCTGCTCTCTGCAACCTTGATGCCCAGATGTTCTTAGAACAAAGGCAACTAATACTTAATAATAATGTGAGCCACATGAACGATTATAAATGACTCTTTGATGTTCAGTTTTTATGTAACAAGTAGATTGATCCCTGATTAGTGTTTTGATTTTATTTCTCTTCATAAGATTAGGATCTAAGCATAAACACATGGAAAACTCTCAACCTTCTCTCCTAGATACTGCGAATTTTTGTTGTTGTTTACCTTGATGATTAAATGATTACTTTTGAGTTTTGTGAAAGATCAGAAGGTTTAAGCTGTGAGACTGCGTACTATCTCCTAGTGCTCCACAAAACCCGGAATCGCTTTTGGTTTAGGGTTGCAAATTTTCTTCTTGTCCGGCGGCGTGCTTGGGCGGCGTTGGCTCGCCTCGCCTGCTCGACGCGACTGCCGGACAGGAATTTGAAAACTAATGGTCCGGCAGCTTCTTGGAGAGGGATTACGGCTCGAGTCCGGCGCTGGACGGTTTTGGCGACGAGCACCGGAAGACATCTTGGGCTCCGTGGGCGGCGGGGCAACGCGGGTCGAGGGTCGATGTGGCACCTCCGGGATCTCCATGATCGGCAGTGTGGTGGAGGAGTTGGACGGTGGCAGCGACGTCCGGATTCGGGCTGCTTTGGCCTGGTTTCGACGTGGTCCGGTCCGGCTTCGACCTGGGTTGAGGCAGCGAGGCTGGGGCTTGCGGTGCGGCGGCGAGGCTGGCGTCAGTGGCAGTGGCGAGGGCTGGTGCCGATTGCGGTGGCGGGATCTGGTTTCGGGTGGCAGCGGTCGTTCATTGGAGACTGCAGATGGACGATGGGCTTGGGTCAAGCTTTCATGGTTGGGCCTGAGCTGGGGTCTTCTTCTTGGGCTGTGATTTCGGGATCTTTTTTACCTTGGTTTAGAACCCTAGGTTTGTACTCTCTACGTTTGTTAGGGAATTACGCACTTTTGTGCCTCTAGCAAATCCTCTAGAGTGGTAACGAAGGAGGATTCTCGAGCTAAGGATAGGGCACTGGGAAACTATTGGTTTTCCCGGTCCTCTTCTGTGCCTAGTATTTGCTTTCTAGAGTCTAGTGCTATGTAAGTTAGCTTCTCTAATTGTACACCAATTGAGGTCTCTAGGCGATTAGGGTTGTTATAACAAGAAGCTTAGATAGTTTTGGGGTTTGGGCATTTAGCTAGGTACTGTAATAAGTGAGCGCATTTGTCTACAGTGAGGGTCCCCTGTCATTTGCTTGGCAGCTCGTGCCAGCTAGAACTGTTGGTATGAGGCAGCTTGTGATGTATGTGCCTTCTGGCCATGGATAAGTTAATGAAATTATCTATTTTCTCTAAAAAAAAAGCTGTGAGACTGCGTCTAGACCATTAGAGCAAGAGGGAAGACATGAGAGAGGCAAATGAGTTGTTAAGAAAGTTGCAGCTAGCAATACTCCAACACTCTCTGATGAAATGCTTTACTTGTATAAAACAAGTGCTACCAGGTTCCTTCCTTGAGGACATCGAGACTCACAGATTTGTCATCCTTGTGGTTTAACCGATCTCTGATTGTTTGCTGATTCCAATTGTTGAACAATATTCAAGATCCCATTCTGGTGCCATTGAGGAGTGCTAAAACGAATCCTATATTTTTTCTCCATGAACTGCGTCACTGATTTAGATGCCAAGCTTTCTTCGCCTTGGTTGTTAGTCACATCATTATCCTCTTCTTCTCCAGCTCTTCCTCTGTTTCCTCTAAAATTCATTAATAAGCCAACGTGTTACGTACATCGGGTTTTCCAAGAGCTGATTCCACCAAGAACTATATAGTCTTCAAGACATGGGGGTAGGAGTGAAATCCTTTGATCCTCTTTAAAAATATATATATAGTCTTCAAGAGAGATCACTGTTGCTTCTCTCCAAGTAAAAACGAAATTGTTGGCCCCTGAGGACGAAAACTTGGGTACCCCAATCGCAATTTCTCTGTTATAGTTGGACTTGGAATTGTTTTGATTTTTGTAAAACATTAGGGTTTTGATATATACAAATATTTTCTCAAAAAACATTGTGTTTTTATGTTGACAATAAATAAATCCATATCATTGAAATTTATAGAATGATATTGATGAGGTGTATGGCACATCACTTGATCGATATCAGTTTTGATATAAATATTTGGTGTCTCAAGCATATTCCTTCACGATTCATCCCTATAAATTTGCCCGACCTTGTAGTTGAATTAGTTGAGCTTTGAGTTGTGTCCTTATTCATTATTATAGTATAGTTTCGATTGTTATTACAATAATGTTATTACAATAATTTGGAAAACACAAGCATGCAAGGTTTCATGTTTCTGATTATGGATTATTTGGAATGATATATTAATGCAGCTCTGAACAAGATGAATAGTAAAAATGAATGAAATTTAATTACTTTTTGAGTAATTAAAGTAGTACGTACAAATAATAAACCCATCAAGTTTCATAGGGAAATAGCTAGGCGGTATTATTGAATTTATATATAATACAAGGATTTTATGACTTATAGCGGCGGAGCCACGTCCAGCTATCACTTATTTTGGGCTACCTCCGCCATTGGACTTATTACTTAGGATAGTCTATCAACCCGCTGTTAGTGTAAGAGCTAGCAACTATGTACCGATCTTCTGCCACAAGCGATGACGTTATTCCCCAAGGGATCGAAACAAATTATCACCTCGTGCAGAATCATCAAATTATTTTTTGCCCGATCTTTCTTGCAAAGAATCAAAGGAGTGTATCCCCCAATTCCTTGTCGAATGGCATTGAGAATGTCAGCGTAATTAACGATAGGAGGATCCTGGCGAGATTTGGTGGCGCGATGTTAAAAGCATATTGGTAACATTGTAGCGCCTCCACAAAGCGTCGGCTCTGGTGAAATAGTCCGTCTGTTTGAGGTTATTCTCTGAACAAGTGCCGTGCTTGTTATACTCGTACTCCCAAAAGTGCAGGTTGGACAGACCAGTGTAGCTTGGCCATGAGGATGACAGCAATTGAGTTTCGAGATGATTGTGTCGACGCATCTAAAATAGGTACATGCATGATACGTACAAACATATATACGGAGTTAACTTGTGAGAAAATCAATTAACATATGTACGACACACGCATAAAAGGTACGTAAATATATAGATATTTATATGTCTATATATATGTACCTCTCTCATGCTGAACCGAGTTCCAACACAAGCGTCGTTCTGGCCGGAGAAATTAGATGGCCACATACCATGTATCGAGAACAGCTCCGGGAGGGCTGCACCTTGAATGCAAGCTTGGTTATTATGGCAGAACGTTTTAGGCCATTGTTGCACTAGTTGTAGATAGTCATATTTGTTTGCGGCATTAGCAAATGTAGAAATAAGCATAAGAACAATTAGTGTCCTAACTGCTAGGAATGCCATTTGGAAGTCTGGGATAACACTTAAGATTGAGTGGTGCACAGATTGATGATGATCGATAAATGGAGGAGGAGGCTAGCTAGCTAGGTTTATATAAGACAGTGTATGTGCATGAGTGGTGCAAGGATACCTAGTCGTGTTAGACGAGGTAATTAGGGTTTGTCAATACATTAAACGAAATGAAGAACATGTGGCGTTAGTTCCGAGATGTTAACGTCTTCGATCTTTATCAACACATAATGCAAAACGTACGCAAAAACTGTATCTGCATGAATATGGTGTGAGGATACCTAATTGTGTTAGATGGGGCATATATGTAGGGTGTGTCAGTACATTAAACTAGATAAAGAAAGTTCACATCTTCTTTACGTGTGTGTGTGGCGTTAGTTTTGAGATGTTAACGTCTTCCTTAATTATCAACACATAATGAAAAATCAAGAATGTAAGCAAAAACTGTACAGAAATCTATTCAAATTTGAAATTTAGACAAAATATATATTATTTTTATTGAAAAACGAGGTTCCTAAGCATCTCTCACAGTGCTGGAATATCTATTTTGAGGCTTCGATTTTCTTTTCTGCTAGGAAAATTCATTCGCTTTGACCAAAATGCATCGCTACTTAAGCGGTAAGCCTTAAGGCTCTTCCACAGTTCCACCTGATCTTTAGGAACCGCATATTTCATCTAAATATATGACTTTTAAAAGCTAAAAAACAACGAATTTATTTGGTGCTGGAAATTGATGGGGATTGGTTTCTGCAGTGATAATACAATGTCCTCTTTAATTAGAAAACAACGCATATATAGAATCCAAAATACTAAAGAGAAGTGACTATTTATGTCTGTTCATAATGTTCAAGACCGAGTTATGATTTCGACATTCCATGCATTCAGGCAAAGTCGAATGAAAAGGTAGAAAAGATCAGAGTACAACTATTGTGGACAACAAGGGTTGTAATTCCAAAATACAAAATGCTAGCAGCATTTCTTATCTATCAAAGGTGTTGCCTCGCACGACTGAAAATATGTATACCATATAGCAACACCACAAAAAGAATAAACATGTTGTGCACCGGATTGATGTAAAATGGAATACTTTGAATAGAAAGATACTTGATGTTTTTGGTAATCAATGATATTATTAATGTATTATAGCAGAACGTCATCGCTCTTCCAAAATCATAGTGTAATTAATGTAGGGAAGTCACCGTTAAAAAAGTACTCTATGGACTCAAAGTTCAAACACCAATAGCATCACCACAACCACCTATCATCCACACTGCATCACTGTGATTTTGATCCTCAAAATGCAAGCCAAAAGAGCCAAAATGTATAGGAGCTTCTTGACAAATTTGGATATATAACATGCAACAAGCTTTTGCGCTCCTAAGGTTGAATTATTTTATGTATTTTTTTTGCACCCGATTGAATAAAATAAGGGTACAGAGGACTACCTAATTCGAGAACTTTTGTGAAATGAAATGTGTGATAATAACTGAAGCTTTGACACAAGAGCAATGCGGTTTTCATGACCGAATTGATATCGTGTGTTAAACAAGACTATTCGATGCACTTAAATATATTCTCAAGTTGAAGGGAATTTGAATTAGCAAGGTTCCTGAATTCTAGAGTTTGTTAGATAGAAATTAAAATTGTAGATATTGATAATGCTTTCCGTGCTGGTAAGAGTGATCTGGAGTGGTTGCAGGTGTAGTTTCAGTATATACACTAGCTCTCAGTCATTCTTGCTTTTGGTTTATTTTTATAACCTTGTTATACCTAGAATAGCCTACCTAACTAGCAACAATTTGGGAATTGAAAAATCAATGGGATTGCAAGATCTTGTAATCATTATTTCAATAAATTCTTGTTGCGAATCTTTTTTTGCAAAATCTTGTTTTGCTACGAACATAATGAGATAATAATTTTACCACAAAAGAAGGTGAATGTTTTGATATAATGTCACTACATGATTTAGTATTTTTTAGTCAAAATAAAATATGACAAAAGACGGAGAAAGAATTGGAGAAGAGCAAGTTGATCGAGATGCAACAATTAACAGCACTGAATTGGGAGTGGAGGATTGGGAAAAGATATTATGATGAGATGTCTTTCAGTTTCTTTCACTTGGTAAATAAATGAATGCATTATCTCAAATTCATCGGATAGCATTTAGATATATAATAGGTAAGAAGCCCTGTATGCTACGGGTCTGTTAAATGCCTGAATTATATCATATGTTGACATGAATAAGCTAGTAAGCTTAATAAAATAGCAATTACAAACATTGGATATGTTGTATAACCAAGGTTGACAAGTTTTACAGTCGGAATATGATCCGAGTTAACAACATTATTTTGTCTTTATTGAGCACTCCAATTGATGGGCTGGTCAAATATCTCTTTGAATTCAGTTCTTCTGAATTCTGATTACTTAAAACTGTGGGTTGCGGATTCGATATGTTTCAACTATGTCCATAGTTAACCTTGGCACAAACTGCATAACAGAATGCCGTGCATCAATAAAAATTCTGCTTGAAATATTCAACACTACATCCATGTATAAAGCATGAGATGTAATGATCCATGTATAAAGCATGAGATGTAATGACAGACACGTCATTGAGCTATATATAAAATGATATCCCAAAAATTATCAATTAAAGAATATCGCATACACGATATCAAGATGCGTAATTGAATGGTTCCATTCAATGAGATACATCCACATAGATAATAAACACAGCCAAGCAAAAGCTCCAAAAAACTATCATGCATATTTACACAAATCAAAAGCATAGTTATTGTCCTTAGTTAATTTATCATTTGCTCTCAGTTTATATTCCTACGCGAAATGGATGATATATCTGACCACCGGTTGCTAAAAGACATATATTCAACACCTATCTATATTCAACACCTGAAGCTGAGTTGCTAATTAAAAAATATGAATATTCAAAACCTATGCATATAGCATCAGACATCAAACATCTGTACTTGATCGAACTATCGATCACACTCCAAGTGTTGAATGACAATTCATTACTAGCTAGGCTCAACTAGTATAGCGAGAAGCTCAAATATTGAACTAAAACCTAATGAAGGCGGAGTTCAAGAATCTTCTCCCAAGACTGTTGAGTTCTGTCTTCATCGTGACATTTGTACAATGCAAGGCGATCTATGGTGAAATTGAAGCTGGTAATGGCCTCATCCAGAACACTAACTTTTTCTTGAGCTCGTTTCTTCTCTTCATCTGTCAGCTCCCCATAAAGGAGACTCAGATGTAGCATATTACCTGCAGTACAAATCGCAAATCCATGTAATCAGTATTCTTCATGCTTAAATAAATTCAAAATTTTCAGAGGAAGTATCAGCAATGGCAATCTAATAACCTTCATTCTCTTAATGCAAAGCAAATTAACACATAACACGAATTGGCTGCTTCTAAATGTGAGATTGGATATGTTAACTTTGAGAAGAGTACTTACTGTTGGTTGTTAATGGCATATAAACTTAGCCTTAGTTTAACAAGTATTTAGAAATAGTACTTGTAGTGATTAGTGATCACTAGCATTTATGCCTCAGTGAAAAAAAATAATGTCAAATCAAAGAGCAGACACAGAACAACAGCAGAAAGACCCTTATTTTTGTTTGAAATTAAGCTTCCACACCCAAAACTACTCTAACATGTTCCATATTTCAATCAAAATTGAAAAATGAAAATTAAGGTAAACTACAACACCTTTCACACAAAATATGACTATCTTCACCAAAACCTTGACCTATTGTACCAAAAAGATGATCACCTATAACATGTTGTATGTATTGTAAAATTTGCTCCATTATTGATTAGGAAAACACTACTATTCGCTAATAACAAATCTCCAGGTGCAGGCTAAGCATCAATGTTATCTTTCATCAAATCAATAACATCCGTATCTGAGGACAGGTTAAGTCATCTTACTAATGCGTCTGAAAAAGCGCGCGAAAGTTTCAGTTCGTTGCTGCACCTGAGAAAATAAATTAGAAAATCAAACACGTACATTAAATCATAAATCTAAAAATCTAAAATATTTAAACCTAAACCTACTGATCATGTAAAATATGAACAAGTCATAAACTACCTCATGGTCTGGATCAATGAAGAGGTGAACACACTGGTAATAGAAGGGACTGGTGGCGACGTGAGTGACCTTGCAAGGGATGGTACCGATGGCCTGGCAGGCTTGTCTGAAGGTGTTGACGGCGTCTTCCTCCGTCAAAATGATGGACCCTAAAATGGGTATGTGGGGCACGATGATCTCCGGCCCACCGAACTCGGCCCGGAGGCCCTCCGTCACGTTTTTGATCCGACGGGAAACCGGATCGGGCAGAAGGCCCCACGCTACGTACCTGTGAGGTGTTTTGGCGGCGTCTTGGTCTCCGGCTGTGGTTGGTTCTACGTTTGCCATAAGAAGAGAGTTGGTGCAAAAGCCAAAGGTACGTGTACTTGAATGACTGAAATTAAGGGCAGATGATTTCTTTTCAGTCCTATTTTTTTTTTTCTTAGGGTTTTTTATTTTCTTTTCTCTATTGGCTACCTCAAGGTCAGCAATATGGTTTGTGTGATTCAACGAAAAATTGATTTGCTATAGCTAGCACACATTATTGATCATAAGTGGAATCTCAAATTTTACAAAACTTTGAATATCGTAAAATCTCATCCCTCTATTTTCCTTGCTCAAAAGTGCATCGGCAAATGTTTCCATTTCAAATCTTTTTTTTAGACTTTGTGTTAATTTAATCAAACGGGTTATATTTTGAATGGTGGTGGAACCTCTACAATCTACATCTCCTAACTTTAGCAGTAGTAACGCCTAAAAAAAAAAAAAAAAACCTAGAGTATTCGTTTTCTCCTTTGTGCTCGTCCGGCGGCTCACCGCGCCGAGCAGGCTTCTGGCCTCGTCGGAGGGTGGTGAGTGCAGCCGGACGGGTTGTCTGTTGCTGTGATGTGGATCTGTCGTAGGATTGGATCCAGGGCCGGTCCTGACATTGTAGAGGTCTGAGGCGAATAAATAAAATGTGGCCTCATGAATAGTGTTCGATCAACCAAATTTGTTTTATTCAATAATAAAATTTAATTTTCATATAGTATTTTGCTACATCTATATTTATTTTCTTAAATTATATTAGCAACAAAGAAAAGGAATTAAAGGTGATTATACCAAAAGAAACCAAAAAAATAAAAAATAAAAGAGTAGTAAGGTAAACCAGAAAAAAGAATAAAAATAAAAAAAGCAAAGTGAATTGAACAAGCTCAAAAATCGAACTTGGGTGGGGGTGGCTCATAAATGTAAGTCACTAGACTACCTACCAACTGAACTACAACGGCCCATCATGCAACTAGTGCGAAGCAAAATATATAACCTTTGTTGAAATCTATATTTATATATAAAAAAAAAAACTGACGGAGGCCCGCCGGAGGCCGGTGGCCTGAGGCAGCCGCCTCAGTCGGCAGCCCTCAGGGCCGGCCTTGATTGGATCCGGCTATTGGCAGAAGACGACAGATTCAGTGAGATACCATTCCTGGACGGCGCTGCATCGGTGGTGGGTACCTCAGGGCGCCGCTGCAGTTCAAGGCGTCGGTGCATCAGGGGCGGGTCAAGATCAGGTCATAGGACTGGCTGGGGATGGGCAACCTGGGTGGCGGCAAGGGGATCGATCGGTCCTTTTGCTTCGACCCCGATCTCTCAGAATTGCAATTTGGGTTTTTCAACTGAGATTTGCTATGGTTTGGTTGCGAAGGCGGAGTGTTGGTGATCGGGGCCTTGACTCGACGGTGGTCTGCCGGTGTAGGTGGTGCAATGGAGATGGCGGCAGGGTCGGCGTCGCTGTGCAGGGGGAGGCGGTGTTGATGCTACGTTGGGCCTGGGTGGTGGACTGGTGTTTTCTCATTGAGATTTGGGTTGGATGCTGGGCTGGCCAATTCCTTGGGAGTGACTGGGCCGGGGCTTTGAGATTGGGCCTTGGATCTATTTTTAATTCTCATGTTTTTTTATTTTTTAGGTTGTTTTGTTAGTTGGGTTTGGTTGGTTGATAGGTGGAGATCGTGGTGGACAGGGGGCCGCTGGTGGTGGTGCGATGGTGGATCGGGTTTGCCAGGGTGGCGGGTTTGGCTGTTACTATTGTTTTAGGATTTGGTTTTATTTTATTGTTGGTAATATGACACTACTAAAGGTGTGGCAGAGACGATCTTCTCTGTTGCGGTCTCGGGGATCGTTCCTGTTCTGGAGTTAGGTCAGCAGCGGTGGCAAACAGTCTGGCTAGACCATCACCCTTGGCCTTCTAGTGGGTCCTTCCTATCTGGAATCGGGTCCGAGGCGATGGCGTTTTGGAGCAGTGGAGGATGGATGGTGTCGACAATAGGGTGGTGATGGTGTTGGGTTTTCTTTAGTCCCAGGTTTGAACGTCCGGCAACCCCTTTGGTCGAGTTTAGGTCACAACGAGTGTTGGCTTGGTCGATCAAAAGCTGGTCAGGAGGACTCTGGTTGGTGAGTTAGTGTCGACACAAGTGAGTTGTCTAGCTTTAGAGTTCTTACTGGCTGGACGAGAGGTGCGATGTCAAGGATTTACTGCTCCTGCGCTTTTTGTCTTTGTCATACAGTTGTAGTGCTAGTTTAGAGTCAGTATATAGAGTTCCCAGTGGGAAGTCTAGTGGCCATTTCTGCGTAAGAGATGTCGCCCAAAACTCGTTCTAAGCAGTTCATTATTAATGAAGTTCTTATTTGATCAAAAAAAAAAAAAACTTTAGCAGTAGTATGTAAATTGAGTTATGGATCATGCAATATAAGAACACGTTTGTCATCGTAGATATCCTGAGAAATTGTAGAACTCTAGTGCAAGAGAGATTATTACAATATAAGGCTGCTGTAAACAAGCATATATTTTAGATTTTAGGTCGAAGGTTGCATTCAGAAACCATCTCCCAAGATTTTTGAGTTTTATCTTCGAAGTTAACCCTGTACAATTGCATCCGATTTATGGTGAAGCTAATGGTACAAAGTCCCTCATCGACACTCTTCACTATTTCTGCTGCTCTTTTCTTCTCTTCATCTGTAAGATCCCCATAGAACAAGCTCAAATGTGGCATATTAGCTGCGCATCGATCAAAGAACCAGAATAGAAATCCAATTTATTACTCATCTTGATTAAAAAAAAAAAAAAAGAGGATGTTAACCACATATAGTAATGTGATTTTCCATGAAAATTGTTGCAAAGATCTTACCACTATTGCAATACATACGCGCAGCCAAGAGTCCAGTTTCCTGTGTCAACTGAGAACAAAATCAAATTATGTTGTTACCATCGTTTAAAGAATTAATTTACACTAGATGTCATTCTTACTTTCTTGTGATTTTTCAATTATTTCAAAATAAATAAACATTAAATTTAGAGTGCAGAATGACCAACAATTAGCTCAATTACCTGATGATCTGTCTGAAAGACAAGGGAAACACATTGGAAATAGAATTTGCTAGTCTCAAGTTGATCGACTTGACAAACATAGGGGTTTATCTCATTACATGCACCGATGAACTTTTCAATGGCCTCTGAGCGATTGAAGAGAATGGACCCTGCAACAGTGATGTGGGGCTCAACCTCAGGCCCACCAAATTCCTTCCGGAGGGCCTCCATCACCGTTTTGACTCTCTTACAAATGATATCAGGTGGGATCGCCCATACCGCCCACCGATGCAACTTCAGATCGTCTGTGCTGGTAGCCGTGCTTGATTCAGATTGGTTTGCCACAGTGATAATGGTTCAAGTATTCAGTGAAAGAGATCAATGACCGAAATGAAAGAAAGAAAGAAATGAGAGAAGACACAAGAAAGATCAAAAGGGAAAAGCCAATATCGTTAGGAAGTAGTTGATGAAGGTAGAGTTTGTCACGTGTTAGAGCCTCACAAAAGCCTATTTTCTAGACAGTCCTATTCTCTTGCATTCCTAACCAGGAATGCAATTGTCAAATATTAATCATATTAATATGTTTACTCAGATCGTTTATTAGTAATTGATGATGGCAGCCAATTACGTTCATATGTACATGACTACGTATATCATTTATTTGTAATTGATTATCCATAAGGATGTATGAGGATATGGTTGTACTGATCTGCTTAAAGACGTACCTTAGGAGTTTTTACACTAGTGCACCAGAATTCTCTCTTAGACGTACTGCTTTAATCCTCCAACTTGTTCTTTCACTAAAACAGGGGAACGAGTTATAGCTTTATCACGTAGATTTCTTTTGAATTTTCGATCCCATTCATTAAATGTTTGTCATTTGTGCCATTAGATAGAGAACTTGTAATCATTAGACTTGGGACAATATCCAAATCCTAGTGCATCCATGTATCGCCACCAAGCTTCTTTGAGAGAGCCTCCAAATCCCCTTGCTTCCTTGAACCTCCACCAAGTTTCTTGGTCCGGAAGGTATGGCAGGGTGGGAAGAGCTTGAATTCCTCAAGAATTAGCCATAGCTAGACAAATGATCCCATTAAGTGACTCGCCCCTAGTCTCTAGACTCATAAGAAGAGGAATCTTGACATCCTCACAACTAATAAGAACGCTACGCTCATCACGACCATCATTATCTTTATCAATTTGAAAATTAAGGACTGAGAACACCTCTTCAGTCTCGTCAGTGTTGGTGTCCTTATGGACTAAATGCTTCAAAAGAACACAAGTAGAAGTTGAGTGCTTTTTGTGCATGCAATTGGAGAAGTGCTTAGCTACGAACCTGCGACTGATGATTAGGCCATTAGGGCATACTACTTTTTAGAGACGCACTTGAAGCGCATCAGAGTTTTGGGTGGCTGAATTGATAGGATTTGCTCCACCACATCTTCACCAATATTTTTGCCAAACTCTGCCATTTCAGCTATGAACTTCTGGTTCTCCATTTTCTCCTTACAAGACACACACACACAAAATCAATACCAGATCACCCAGGTCAGAATACTACACTGTAAATGTTACACACACACACACACACACATATATTCAGGCAGGGTAAAGTTTAACAATTATAAGACTGCCCAAGACAGACAGAGACAGTGGAAGAAGCGAGCTAGGTCAAGATGGAGAGAGGGACTGAGATAAGCAACATGCAAGTAGGTCAATAACAGTGATAAAATTAGAGGACTGTTTAGGGACAGAAAGGATGGTTGAAACTGCAAGTAGATCAGGCCATCAGGGATTTAAAAAAAAAAATAGAAAAATTAAATAATAAAAGCTTCTATGTTACCTGAGTGCTTAGGGGAAGGAACACTCCAAGAGATAGACAGCAACGAAATGAGAGGCGGCTTGAGAATTGAGACGGAGAATAATCAGCCGGAGTTGCCGTGGATGCCAAATGCTGTTTTCTTATTTCTTTTATATCCTTTTTTGTCTTTTCAACAATAGTAAATGAAAATATTTAGTGAAAAACGCTTCAAGTCTTGAACAGTCGGCAAAAAAAAAATAGAAAATTACATAGTAGCACATGACCAAAGATGTAAACACAGAAAACCCACTTGTAAAAATATTTATACAAATAAGGACATGAGCCCAGGCCCAAAAACTAACTGATGCAAGCATGACTCCCAATTTTAATGTAAAATGACTAAAATGCTCGAGTTTCATCACAATTTACGGGCATTGCCACTAACCCAAAAGGGGAAAACCTAAACCCAACGATACGCCAAAACAAAAACCCCAATTTCGCAGTAGCAGAAACTCCAGCGATAGGGCCAACAACAGTAGCAACTACGATTCAAATCCGTGCTCAGCTCGAATTTGGCTTCAATGGAGGTCGATAAGGTAAGCCTTTACTCCAATTTCGCTGCCTTCGTTTATGTTTCTTCGAATTAGGATGTGAAAAGAGTGAGAGGAGGTTGGAGTAGTAGGAGTAGGAGTAGAATTACTTATTGGGTTGGTTTCGGGTAGTTGGCTTGGATGTGAAAATTTGAGTTGCAATCTTTGAGTTGGGTTTTGGTTTTCAGCTGCATTTGGTAGTTTCAGAGTGGAAATTTGCTTGATTTTGCTATTTTTCTTTCATGGTGGAGATTTCAGTTCTCAAGTTCTGGGTGTTGTTCAGAATTTTGGAAAGAGGGGTACTTGAAGTGGGCAGTGGACTTGTCGGCTGAAAAGAGGTTTATGCGAGTTGGTTTTTGAATCATCTTGATAAATTTGTATGTGGGTGGTTCCTGTTTTGTTTATGTTGTTATGTGTGATGTTGATTTGAATTAGTTTCGTGATGATTTTCATGGATTCTGTTTTCATGTATCATCAGCTGCTTGGAAGTGAATCAGTTTATTGTGTGTGATATTGGAATTGAAGCTTACCTTCGGCTTCTAGTGGAAGGTTACTGAGACTCTAATTCAAGTGTTTATGTAATTAAGATATAAATGTCTGATTTTTGTGATTGAGGATTCTAGATTCTAGATACTTAAATCGGAGGAGTTTCCAATTTTGTGTTGTTTGCTTATTTGTTTAATGTTCATGGATTGGCTTCTTAAGAATTATATGGAACTGTGGGTTTCTGAATGGTTGAATATGCACAAGGTGCAAGTTTATCATTTGAGTTACTGTATTCTTCCTTCTATGGCTACTTAATTTTTCCATGATTGAACTTGAGCTTATTGTGTTTAATGTTTTTGTGCTAGTCATCCATATAGGTCTTTTGGTATGAAGATATTAGTATGAATCTGTGAAAGATCAAATCAACTTGTATTCATTGATTTGCTAGCCCAATAACGATTATACTCTCTCTCTCTCTCTGCCTGCATTAATCTGGTGGGGTGCTATACTCTCTATACTCCCCTCATCAAGGGTAGTATCTAACTTGAAGTGTTTTTGGATTTTTTGCAGTTGCCACGTACTCCGAAACAAATTAGAGAACTTATGCAGGTTGATGGCCTGACGAAACACTACAATAGGCAATTTCAGTTATAATTTGGATGTTATTAGTGTTGTTTTTGGATTACTGTGAATTGATTTCATGGATCTTTATGGCTTTTCTCTTTTGGGTGGGAATGAGTTTTTGGGAATTTTGGATTCTATCTAATTATGGCAATTTCAGTTATAATTTGTTTATTTGTTTAATACTTTTACTGGGTGGGTGTGGTCTTTTGAAAATACAAAGCATCATTTTCATTCCAACCCTGTTTTGGAAATTATTGCCCCCAAAGTTCATTCCAACCCTGTTTTTGAAATTATTTTCATTCTTCAGTCTTTCTAACCATGATAAAAGCTATTCTTGATCTCCTACTATTCAAATTGAATTGATATGCTACTATATAATTTATAGCTTATGTCAATGATATGCTCTGCTACTGTTCAGTGATATGATTTATTATTTGGTTCAATGATATGATCGGCTACTATCAATGATATGATCGACTACTATATAGTTTATAGTTTATGTCAATGATATGCTCTGCTACTGTTCAGTGATATGATTTGTTATTTGGTTCAATGATATGATCGGCTACTATCAATGATATGATTTGCTACTATATAGTTTATAGTTTATGTCAATGATATGCTCTGCTACTGTTCAGTGATATAATTTGTTATTTGGTTCAATGATATGATCGGCTACTATCAATGATATAATCTGCTACTGTTCAAATTGAAATGATATAATTACTCCTGCTTCTGCTATTGCTCCTGCTACTACTCCTGCTCCTGCTCGTGCTACTACTACTGCTCCTGTTACTGGACGAGTATGAGTGCAGTAGCAGGATTAAGCGATGACGAGTGCAGTAGCAGGACAAGAGTACAAGTGCAGTAGCAGAACTGGACGAGTATGAGTGCAGCAAGTGCAGTAGCGAGATTGGACGAGTGCAGTAGCAGGATTAAGCGATGACGAGTGCAGTAGCAGGACAAGCGTACAAGTGCAGTAGCAGGATTGGACGAGTGCAGTAGCAGGATTAGGCGATGATGAGTGCAGTAGCAGAACATGAGTAGCAGAACTGGACACGAGTACAGTGCAGTAGCAGAACTTGACGAGTATGAGTGTAGTAGCAGGATTGGACGAGTGCAATAGTAGGATTAGGCGATGAGATGAGAGTAGTAGGAGAGTGAGGTCTGAGATTCTTTCTCTTAGCAACGTGTAGAAGAAAGATTTTTTTTTTTTTTTTTTTGCTTTTGAGAAGTAACATAAATGGATTATTCTAAAAAAAAAAAAGTAATATAAACAGATTATTCTCAGAAAAAAAAAAAAAAGTAGCATAAAGGGATTATTCTCAGAAAAAGAAAAAAAGTAATATAAAGGGATTAGAAGTCAAAATGAGTAGTTAAGGGGGAAAAAAAAGTAACATAAACGGATTATTCTCAAGGAAAAAAAAAGTAACATAAAATGATTATTCTCGAAAAAAAAATAATAATATAAAGGGATTAGAAGTCAAAAGGAGTAGTTAAGGGTAAAAAAGTAAATTAACTCATGACATGTGGCAAGTAGAGAGCAGATTGTCCTTATTTGTAAGATTTAATCCTTATAAAGGGATTACAAGTCAAAATAAGTAGTTAAGGATAAAAAAGTAAATTAACTCATGACATGTGGCAAGTGGAGAGCATATTGTCCTTAAATGTAAACTTTTGTCCTTAAATGTTCAAAACCAAATGTTGTGGAGTTTTTTGTGTTTTGAAATCCTATCAAGAGGGTATATGTAGTTTGCTAAAAAAAAAAATAATAATAAAATTAATGACATGACGCCAAATTTTGTTTTACTTTCCCAAATTCCCTGATCCTTGCTCTGACGACCTGAACATTTTTCTCTCTTCCTCTGCAACCTAAGGTACATGCGCTGACGCTAAATATGCTTTTCAAATGCTGATTTTGTTTGGGTGAAGAGAAAGTGACATATAACAGACTCAACGTACAGTGTAAAGAAACAAGCTCACATATATATATATATATATATATATATATATATATATATATATATATCGTTGTTTTTATTATGAATCCCAATTCTAACCTATGTTATTCGGCTAAGATTTATGTTTGTTCATTTTATAATGAAATAATTTGCATCCGATCGATTCCATGTCTTTTAGTTTGTGCAAACTGAATGGAATTTATCATAATTAAAGTATTCTTCTAGATTTTATTTTTATTTTTATGTTTTTGCTATCTTGCGTTCGATACCAGGAAGAAGAAATGACAACAGATGGACACTTTATTGAAGTTGTATTGATGAGAATGTCATGCTCTTGTCACTGTTTGGTATGAGTTTTGGTTGTGCAATTGCAGAAAAAGCAAATTTTATTGCCTTTATATATCACTAGTTAATTTTGGTGGAAGAATTGGAGATGGTTTCTTGCTTGATATTATAGGTTTGAAGGTCATAGTTTCTTGAATTAAGAAATGTCATCTGATCAAGGTTTGGATGTGAGATGATTGGGATGAAAGTCCAAAATTAGGCATGCATGTAATGGATCATATAGCTTCTAGAGAATGTGATCTGGAGTTTGACTTGGAAAGTGGTGAGACTGAATCCAGCAGTGAAGAAGATGGAAGTGAAGAGTCCGGTTCCCATGGTAAACATTTCAATAAATTATTGAATAGGGGAAGAAGTGGATACTTGTGTATTGAAGGATCAATAACAGCTAATGATGTTGTAGAAAGCAATAAGGTATCAAATATTGATGAGACTAGGAATGTGATAGAAGGAGGAATTGAGAAGAGAATGGTGGATAAACAGAAAATGAAAGGCTCTGAGAAGCATCCCAAGCCACCTAGGCCTCCTACTGGTCCATCATTACATGCAGCCGATATAGAGTTGGTTAAAGAAATTTCAAAGCATACTAGGTTGCGGCGTGCAAGGAGAGAAAGACTGAAAGCATTGAAGAATATGAAAACTGATAGAAGTCATAGAACATCATCAGCAAATATCAACTTTTTGGCAATAATCATCACAGCTATCTTCTTCTTTGTGATAATCTTCCAAGGTATTTGTTGTATGCCTGCAGTGACTCTGCTTACGTGTTTTGATATATTTGTCACTATCTCTTACATCGTAGAGTGAAGAATGATTCATGACCTTTCAGTCTCAATTGTTGGACTACTTCAGTTGAGCCAATTTTATTTAGATTTTGATCATGGAAGTTCTAGTTGTTAGTGAATTTGAATAAGCACTATGGGTAGCAGTACTTCTGTAACTTTTCATACCTGAGTAAGGCTATATGAGAAATGGAGACAAGCTATGGTACCTACCATTATGAGAACAAAAATTTGAACAAAAATTTACAAATATTTGAACCAAAATTACAACATTGAGAACAAAATTTATCATATTCATTTACACTATTTACAACATTGAGAACAAAAATTACAACATTGACAACGAATTTGTTCAAAACTTGTAAAAGTGTCGTAAGAGGTGTAATTACCATTATTAGAACAAAAGATTACACAAAGTAGGACTCAAATTACAATTTTGAGAACAAATTTGTTCTCACTTTGTAAGTGTGGGTATGGGATACATACCAGCACACTAGAATTTCCCTGAGAAATGACTGTAGTTTGGTATAAGCTGCAGAACAATAACACTATCATTTTCTTCTTCAATAAGATCAATATTCTTGTGTGGTTCGGGTGTTACACCAACAAAATCCAGTTTACATCCTAATATATCTTTGAGGATTGCTTTGTATTTTCAGTTACAGAAATTCTTGAAATGTCATGTAATGTATTTTCAGTTACAGAAATTCTTGAAATGTCATGTAATGTAACTTCAACGTAATGCTCAATTTAAGGATTCAGTATACATGCTCAAGAGCATTTTATTCATTACTTTTAGTATTTTAGAAGATACATATCAGATCAGAAGGGAGTGGTGACCTTGCCAATTAGGAAGCTAAGGTAATATACAAGAAAATAAATGGGTTGATGTGGTGTGCTCCTTGGATATCAGGGGTTGGTGGTAGATTTGTGCTAAATTACAAAAGGTCCCTTAATTGAATCTTCTTTGAGTTTGATTGTTAACAGTTAACACATGCGCGCCTACACTTTGATGAGTACCATGATTGTTTGATGTGTATGTTTCATGTTGGATCTCAGGAGTTTTGGGTGCTCGTGTATGATTCAAGTGTTCCCATGATTCCATAGTTTTGGGATGCAAGTTAAAGAGCTCATCTGCGTGCAAGTGAACCTCTAGCCAGGCTGATCCATGTTTCCTAGGTTTAGTGCTATTTCATTTCCAATTTCTGATGCAGAATAGTGTGTTCAGCTCTATTATTTCCACACATTTGGTTATTTTGACTAGTAATATCTTTCGTTTTGTCTTGCAGGTATGAATAAGGGCAAAGTGCACAGATACAAAACGAGCTCTTTTTTTAAAATCATATATAGTACTGCTGTTATATTCCAAGTTCAATGTTGGATTACCTCCAGTATGTGCAATGAGGCATCCCAAGCCGTTATATTCAGTGTTCAATGCTGGATTGCCTCCAGTATGTTCTCCTCGTCCTACTCGTACATATATTTTTCTCTCTCTCAAAAATAAAAATATTCAATGTTGTTTTCACCAAGCCAGTAAGCAGGTTCAGCTTTTTTACTTTGTAAAAGCATTCTGCACCCGGGTTCATAATCTACTCTTCCAAATCGTAGTTGAAAGACAGCCTAGAGTTTTGTTGTTTATGCTTCCTGCTCCATCTTGCTTGGCTCCATATCAACTTTTACACCTGTAACATCATTGACTTGATGAATTAAAAGTACTTGTGCATATATCAGCAAGGTTTATTTCTAGTCTTGATTTGATCGAATGTGTTAGGCATGACAGGGGAGAGGGATGCAGGGGGCCAGTGCCAACTGCCAAGTAAATACACACAGCTGCTACTAACTCAGTAACTCATATGTCATATTGGTAAGAGAGTGTGGTATATGTGAAGGCTATCTTACCAATATGTCATATATATGGCTTGGCTTCTTTATTATCTAATTATTTATATGTATGCAGTTAGACATACACGTACTTATGTAGAAGTTTCAATAGAAGTATGGCAATAGTACTCAAAGTACACTCTGAAACCCAATATAAAACTATGTTTCATATGACCTCAACCTACAAACGATACCAATACCTTCTTTCTGTAGCCGGCAGCCCTATCTTATGATCTCAGTTGCTGCAAAGCCTCCCCTTCAAATTCGGTCATTACTGTACACGGGATGTGACGAGGAAATTCTGGTGCTTCGTTGCAGTGCATTGGATCTGGTACGTGTCCCATATAATTGATCACGTTTAGTAATTTTTCCTTAAATTTCCAAAGAATTATCATGTCTTAATTTAATTGACTCCAATTTGGTTAGCGCATTCTAGAGCAAGTTCCTAGGAGGTATGTATTGATACATTAATGGTAGTCTAACTCTGTAAATCAGTAGAGTAGCATCACGCAGAGCTAAACAATCTCAAAGTGGTTTAGTAGTACTGCTTGAAGCTAGTCTAAAATTTAGAGCTGTGAATACGTAGTGGCTTAATATCCCTACCAACTTCCCCTTCGAACTTATAATTAGTTTGAGCCTCTCAAGACTAAGTTTATTCAGAATCATAGTAGCAATTAGCAAAGAGACTCAACATTCCAGGTATTTTGAGTTCATCATTGATTACAACAAACACATTGAACGGAGGGCTGGGAATCTAGTCCATATTATTATTAACCACATTGGATTTTCATGAATAATCTGGTCCAAATATGTATATAAATGTTTTCTTTTAGTACGTATATGGTAGTGGAAAGTCAATATTTCCTTGATGCCATTTCTTCAGAAAAAGTAGTGTCAATTTTCATTTTGATCAAGTCCAGTCAAAAGGTCTCCTTAAATTTATGAGTTCCGTTAGATGCAGTCTAAACTCATTCATTTAATTTCATTTTGATCTAGTCCAGTCTAAAGGTTAAGTCCCAGTCCTAAACTCATCATCATAAGAATACATAAATAGTGTCTTTTTATTACAAATTATGTGGTACTACGAACATAATTAAGTAGTGCTTCCAGATTTAAAAGCAAACACTAAAACTGAAGCATATATGCTGAATGTACGACTTGTTACCAATAAGATAGAAAGTATAAGAATCATGGATTACATAATACTTGATCTCGAGTAGTCAAACATTTCCCAACAGTAGCTCTCTGAACATTTATCTGCCAAAAACCAACCCCTAGCCAAGATTATTGCACCGATGAATTATTGAGCAACCACGTTTGTAAGGGTTCCGATTGCCGTTAGGAGAACAACCTGGGTGTAGTCTTGCAAAAGGCAGGTTGCAAGGGCCAGGGAGTCCAGGGTTAATCCTTCTAGCTTCGAACGCCACCATGCTAACAAGAAGTACTAGACAAAAGATCAGCGATTTCGTATTTGACAATCCCATGATCTTTGTTGGCTTCTTAAGTAAATGTTATTTGTGTCTTCTGTATTTGTTCGAGAGATTGAATATTTATATGAATTTTGGCTGCGGCTTTTGAAATGGAATTATGGGTGCAAAAAAAGTTTGTTTTTGCGGTTTATTTTGTTTCTTCCTATTTGATCGATCAATTATGTTATGATCAAATTGATTTCTTAATCAGGTTAACAACAGCTTAGATTAGGCAGTTTACATAATAGATTTATTGCCCTGATATTCTAACCATTTTTCGAGCTTTAGTTGTTTACACAAATTAAGTTGTACTAATTACCTGAACTAGAACTAAGCTTGTTTTGCAATAAATTAAGTACTAATGATATAGATAAATTGCATGCTATAGTGTAATATACCAACAATTAGTTGGCATATTTGAATCAACCGTATATAGTTGGCCTATACTAGAGGTGGGTATAGTGTAACCCACCCTATACCCAACTTGTGATCCTTGCTTAATTAATTAACTCATACTAATCAGGGCTTTCCAAGATTGAAGGCATGCTTGACAAGGTAGTCATTGCAGACATAAGATGAAGAGTAATCTCAAAAGGTGGATGTCGATCTATATATTAAGCACTGACAAGTTAAATGGGGGCTGTGAAAGTGCATGGGGCAAGGAGCAAGTAACTTGTGAATTGTGATGGAGTCTAGCAGCAAGAGATGAATGAGATAGCTGGAATATATCACATGAAAGGGTGGAACACAATCACATATATAGTAGATGGTGTAAAAGGGTAAGAGATTGATGGAGGGTTAGAGGTGGAGTCTGAAAGAAAAGAATAATGAGGGAATATGTACATTGATATATGCTCTCATAATGGTAAAACCCCAGCTGGTGATTATGGTGGTTTAGGCAGACCTAATAAGGTGTGATGATACTGATCAGAATACTAATAGTAGCTTGAAACAAGGAACTTCATTTGCATTGATCAAGTTCAATGAATAATCGATTGGTTCTATTTATGAGTTTAGGCTGGTGATTATGCTAGGCTACACCCATTATGATTATTAATGAAGCCTTGAAATATATCTTATGAGTTTAAGCTGGTGATTATGCTAGGCTACACACATTCATGCTAGGCTTCATCAACAATCATAATGGGTGTAGCCTAGCTAGCATGAATTTCTTGATAAGTACCATAGAACAAAACCAATTGAAACCTTCATGATTCTTTAACAAGTACTTGTAGAATGTGATGCAGTAAAATTTAACCACAATGTTTCTATAATCCGGTCTTATATATCCTAGTGTTTATGATCTGCAAGGGAATTGAAGACTTGAGTTGGGCTAACAATAACAAAATATCGTGTGTGAGAATGTGGCTGAACGAAAGATTATATGCCAAGATACAGAGTGATAGCAATAACTGTTTTAGGAATATATAAGAGAGTATTATTGATGCTAAAATACAGAGTAGAAGTCTCCCTTCATTGCAAAACAGAGTAGTAGTAGACTAGTAGTGTTTAGGTATCATTCTGAAAGCAAAGTAGAAAGGAATGTAGAACTTGTTGGCAACAAGATAGAAAGTAACAAATTATGGATCATTAAACTTGATCTCTTTGTAGGCAAACATTTCCCAACAGTAGCTCTCTGATCATTGATCTGCAAAAACCCAACCCCTAGCCAAGATTATCGCACCGATGAATTATTGAGCAACCACGTTTGTAAGGGTTCTGATTGCCGTTAGGAGAACAACTCGGGTGTAGTCTTGCAAAAGGCAGGTCGCAAGGATCAGGGAGTCCAAGGATAATCCTTCTAGCTTCAACCCCATGGTTCAACGCCGCCATGCTAACAAGAAGTACTAGACAGAAGATCAAAGATTTCGTGTTTGACAATCCCATGATCTTTGTTGACCTCTTAAGTGAATGTTATCAATCTGTATCTTATTCTTTATTTGTTTGAGAGATCAGATATTTATATGAGATTTGGATTATGGGTGCAAGGGAGTTTGTTATTTTTACAGTTTATTTTGTTTCTTCCTATTTGATCAGTTATGTTATGACCAGATTGGTTTCTTGATGAAATAGCTTAGAAACCATTAATTTGGCAGTTTACATAACAATCTGATTGCTCGTTTTAAAACAAAGAAACAAACTGATTGCTTTGATTGTCTTCTCTAACTATTTTAGCCGTTGGTATAACACAAAGTTGCAGTAAATAACTAAATACCTATTCTAATGTTGTTTTCCAATCAAGTTGTATGGATAAAATTGCAATAGCCTACACCCAAACAATTGGAATATTTGAATATAGTTATCCTAGCGGTCGCTATAGCAGTATAGCCTATACCCAGCCATCCAGCCGTCAGTTGTTACCACAGTTGGTAAAAAAACAGAATATGTATAATACAAAAAAAATACGTACATCTATTATTCGGACAACTTTATCTAATAATTCGTTAAAAAGTTGTATTATTGATGGGGTTTTTAACAATATATAAGAGTATTATTAATGCAGAATAACAGAATATATAACATAATGTACCATGCAACAGGGTCAAGTTGTTTCCAGTTGTTTGATTTTAATTAGTATTGATACGTTCAGTATTCAACAATAACACTGCAGGGGCCTATTACCAAATCTTGATACCTTAGAATAAAACCAATTGAAACCTTCATTGTTTTGAACTCCATATATAGTAGTATACCTACGATCCAGTCTGCGAAAAACTTTTCCAGTATTTGGTACTGTAGTTAATATTAAACGAACAAAAGTGATATATCAGACACCAGGTTGTCCAAAACCAAGCACATGCAATATCTCACTTTTGAGTTTTGTCTAAGACTCAAAGCCAAAGGTTTGCAGATAGCAAATATATATTTTTTCTATTGATATAATGGTTTGATTTCATACATTGGCCACACTAGTTTCTATATTTCATGGAACTTACAACTTTCTTACTGATCCGTTTTTTTTTTTTTTTTTTTTTTTGTATTACACACAACATGTACACATCATTATAAGTATATACCTACAATAATAGTAGGCTACGATTCGCTTGCAATGGGGCATTACGCAGTGGGGTAAGAGGCTTCCATGGCAATACCACACAGACCTTCCGGTGCAGCAACATCTCTTTGCATTCTTATGTAACCTTCTTCACCCCATTGTGCACCCCATGAGTTCTTTACCAACCAGTACTTTGTCCCATCAGCACTCACACCATAACCAACAGCGGTAACACCATGGTCTAGACCAGTTCCACATGTTCCTGTGAAA
Source organism: Rosa rugosa (assembly GCF_958449725.1). NCBI lineage: Eukaryota > Viridiplantae > Streptophyta > Magnoliopsida > Rosales > Rosaceae > Rosa > Rosa rugosa. The sequence goes on along the minus strand of NC_084826.1, from coordinate 5,903,145 downwards.
ACACCACTTGAATAGAACTGGAAGTCGGATCCACTAGCATCAATAGCAACAGAGATAGGTTGATTAGCCACGGCCTTAAGAAGGGCACTTTCGCTGTTTGCAGGCACATCTTTGTGGCCAGTTATTGTGGCTGCATGACCTGCTTCCTTCTTGGCATTGCATGTACCATCCGCAGCAGTGTAGGGATAATTAGCCTCGGTATTAATACCATGATTTTGAATAACGAACTGAAAGGCATCGTCCATAAGGCCACCTGCACAGCCTTGGTCTACACCTTTGACATCACAGTCTACAAGCTCTTGCTCAGACAAAGAGATTAGTTTACCAGTTGTAAGTTGAGTGATTCCTTCCATAGCTCCCACTGCCGAGAATGCCCAACAACTTCCTGTACGTATACATTTAAGAAATTTGTAGCAGTAAGAATAGAGTTAATTCGCATCATGTACAACTTTTTTTTTTTTTTTTTGTAGATGGAAAATAATCTTATGACAAAAAAGGAGAGAGACAATAGTGTGTTACATACCACATTGGCCTTGGTCCTTGATGGGAGTTACAGCTCCCTTCTTTCTCCAGTCCATTGTAGTTGGCACAGTAGCATTTTCATACTTGAAAGTAGTGGTCTTCGTCTTTGTGGAACATTCATGTGCCTTGAATCGATTTCTTGAGGCAGTGAACTCTTCATTTGTAAGGTCTGCAAATTGGTTCAGACTCAATTTGTAAAGTTTGTTTCCATTGTTGTTGGAAGATTCTATGAATGCCTCATTCTCCTTGAATATCTTGAAGCGGTCCTCCTTCTCCTTGATATCATTATATGCACGTCCATAACGAGCTATCCATTGCTCATACCTCCCATAAGCTAATGCATCTTGGAGACTACGAGAGGTGGCTTCCGAAGACCATGCTCCCAACATGAGGATTAAGGCCAAGCAGATACATTTGCTCTGGTTGGTGAACTCCATTGTAGGCTAGGATTTGAAAGTTGATGAATATGAGGTGGTGTAGTGAAATGGTAAGACTACTCAGACTGTTTATATACAGAAGGTAATGGCCTCTGTTAATAATATCTCCGTGCCCCAAAATACGGTCTGCAATGTCCTTGTATAATATCTCCCTCCCCCAGAAAACGTTCTGATATGGACCTGCTGTAAGATTAATATATAGTTCATATGACTATTGTTCTAATTTAATGCTTGTCTTGCTGAACCCCCTATTGTCTATGTCCTTATGTGCATAGTGGCCGGCTAATTAATTTAAATAAAGACCGAAGCTTCTTCCACCCACCCAAGTGGGTGCCCACCTGGGATCTTTAACAGCGCGTGTAAACACGCTCTGTTAGGATTTATGTTTCCGTTAATCGTCTGAGCCGTTGATCAAAATATAATATGTCGTCTATACCCAAGTCTTCTACCTGTTAAGAAGTCTCCCGACCCGTTCTCTTGACCCACGGAGCAACGACTGTGACCCGACTGTATCTCCCTCATTCAATTTTCCGGCGACTCGGTCACCATTGGCGGTGCTCTTGTGCTCCGGTAACGGCCACGCTTTCTTCTATTTCCTTACTTTTCATAGATACAGCAATCGAAATGAATTGAAACATCAGTTATTTATTTCCTCTTGCTTTGTCTCTGTTCCCCTCTCTGGAGCTCCTCATTCTCAGACCCAAATAAAACTCTTCTCATTTTCTCCCTCAAAATCAAAACCAAAAATCGTTGTCATTCGATCGAGCTGAATCTGGTTTTGGAGAAGGCTTATTAATACCAAAGAAAAAGATATTTAAATTCTAGAGCACCAAGCAATTATGACTGGATTTCCATTTTTCCACGCCATACAAATTCACATCAAGCAGAAGACCATTGTCCAGTGTTAAGTAATCAAACAACAACAAAAGACCTTGGGATTATGACTGAAAAAAGGAGGTTGAAAAACTATAACTTCCAGGTCAATCTCATCTAATTAGGTGCAGACAAATTCGAAACAGTTGAATAGGTGCAGACAAATTCGAAACGTACAGTTGAATCTAATCCAATTGATGATTGAAAGTTTGAAACGCTAAATTGCTTGGCTGCGCAAGAAATTTTTGGGTAGGTTTGCAGGCGGCAACGGTGATTATATGCCGACTTCCTCATCAATTAACACGATCGAAATATAGTTCCTAAACCCATATATTCTAAATCAAACACGATCTGTTTCTTGTTCGGCTACTTCTTGATTCCGGCGATGAGGCAGTGTAGTCGACGACCTCGACGATGAAGGCCTTGCGGCCGGCGTAGCGGCCGTGGAGGAGGATCACCGCATTGGTTGGCCCCAGACACTTCACCTTGCAGGCGGCTCTCTCTTGGGTTCTTCCGAAGCTCTCGCTGCTCACGCTTGGATTCACCCAAAATACGAAGATGATGAAAAGCAAGGAAGAAGAAACAGAGACGATTTAATTGTGTGGTTCATTTACCCATCCATTCGTTTTTTACTTCATTGATTCAAGAGTTTTTTCGCCAACACTCTTTGAAACCGTGATTGTATCTCCGTCTATTAACTAACGACTGATCTAATGGCGTACATTGGCTAGTCGCGTAAGGAGCGCCAGATCTCTTGACAACACATGGGGTGACCACCCACCTGGGTGGGTGGAAGAATTTTCGCATAAAGACAGCCTAATAACCAAAAGAATGGATTTGGCTTATATTGAGATAGACATAAGTCACAAGAAGTCTATAACTAATTAATTAGTTTTTTTTTTTTTGATGCGAAGTCTATAACTAATTAGCTAATTGAACATGTAGTGTACTCTGATTCAAATTGAAGTCAATGTCTTTTAAAATTAACTATAAAAAATGTCTCAACATCATTTAGAATTTTGAAGCACGTACCAAGCAAACTACTAATATAAAACCATATTGAGCAAACTAATATGGTATTTCATAATTAGTTACGCATAGCAACCTCAGAAAAGCACAAGTAGTGATGAGAAGCTTCAACAAAAGATAAAATCTTTATAATAAAGCAAGAACTAGGCGCATTCCAAGTTCTGTCATAGATCGAGCCTTTGTTTTTTTTTCCTTTTTTTCTCTACTATCAAAACAGTAATTGTAGAGTTGCAGAATTTGATGCACTAAAATTTAACCTATGTGCAGTTTATTATCAAAGTTTTAAATGATCTGCAGGGGAACTGAAGTTGGGAAAACCAAACCAATGACCACAATTAATTTTGTTATGTGAGAATGTGGCTGAACAAGAGATTACATGCTAAAATACAAAGTCTAAAATACAGATTCAATAGAGTAATATCAATAACTGTCTTATTTATTTTATGGAGTTCTTAAAACTAAAACATTCCTAAATCATATGTTGAAACTCATTGTTTAGCTACTGAAACAATTTATCTTCCAAGGAAAGGTCTCACTTTATCAAAGTGAGTGAGATGCCTCAACTTTAGCTAAATGGAAGGCAAATGACATCAAAACCTATAGATGGTTCTTCACTTTTGGTTGTCTGACTTCATCTAGCCATACAATCCCAACAAATAGCATGAACAATTTATCATTTATAGCCATCCTTTAGATAGTTGGGAGACTTGATCTTATTGACTCCTTTTTGGTAGCTTTTTGTTCCCCAAAGTTGGAAGGGCTTTCACTAGAGCAAGCAAGGTGGAAGAGAGGAGGAAAGTATTACAGTAATTTTTTTTTGCCTGTAACTTCTTTTAACTTGTGATCCTAATAACATAACTAGTACTCGATAAAACAATCATAGCATTTTTAAAGTAAGCATAAGTTGCAAGACAAGGGAAAATTGTTCCAAGCTGAGATAGAAAGAAGAAGTCATATTCGGAGATTGGAAAAGTGTTATTAAGATTCTGGAGAAGTTCGGATGATATGATGGCGGCATCATCAAGAAAAAATGTAACGGAAGAAGAAAGATTATAGATCATAGGAAGGAGAATGGAACAGAAAAATGAGAGGGGTCGCAATGAGAAACAAACAGCTGTTGGGGAGTTATATAGTGGTAAATATCACAGCTTGATGAAGATAAAAGGAGGGGATGTTCATGATTTAACAGTATACTTGAAAATTTCTGAGTCAAAGAGATGCCACATGGCGAAATTCAAATGGGATGGTACACAGATGGGAACTGCAAGCTCTGCATGGGGTTGGTTGAAAAGTGATACTAAGTAACGTTAGGGATCAACAGTTGTTTTGAGTACTTTGATTTTCAATCATATTAATCCATATAGAATGTAACATAATCACAATGTACTAAAAACATGAAGAGCATCCAATATCAACCAAAATCACATGAGTAATAATTGACTGAACATAATAAACAGTTGTAGAATTTGATGAGCAAAATTTATTTACACTTGTTTTTCTTAGCAAAAGCCTCTGTATTGAAGAACAGAGTACTCTGTATTTCAAAACAGAGTAACTAGTATAATTGACACTGAGCTAGTAGTATAGCACATTTGTTCATAATATAATCTTCGTTTAAAAATAAAAAGCCAATACTAAAGTTTAAGCATTTCCAACAGCTTTTACCTATAAGATAGTGAGCATAAAAATTGTGAATTGGATACTTGATCTCTTCCATGGAAAAAAAAACTGGCACATTCAAGGTTGCTGGAGCATGACCAACTTCACCTGCAAGTTCATATAGATTACAAAATCACCTAAACCTACTCCATCTTTTGATAATATCACCCATGGCCCATAAGGATAACCATAAATTATATACTTCAGACCTGTTGAACGAGTTAATTCACATTAATTGGTATTTTATATCATGAATCAAAGAAACACGTTTGCGGACATAAGTAAATGCATGCATTATTCCATATAAACTTATAGACACAAAATCCCAGTAGCTAATGCCAAGGCTACAATATTAATTTAAACCATAAACTCCTCTTGAATAACAACATAATTGATCTCTTCCTTCCTCCAAGAAAATTAGGGCAAACGCTCTAGAATAAGCTAAAGCAACTATTACAAAAGCATTCCTCAGTCCAGCCGATGGACCAGTTGCACCACATCATTTTCCTCGTGCTACAGCTGTCTCTTCAGCATAACTGAGGATGAAGGGAATCAAACAGTTGCAGAGGAAGCTACCAGGAGTGAAGGATAAGGACCATTCAAGCAGCACCAGGGTTCTTGCAACTTGTCTAACTTGAAATCCTAACTTAATGAGTTCCCAATAAGATATCAAAGCTTTTGAAGTAGGCATGATTTGCAAAACAAGGGGAAATTGCTGCAAGCTGAACATTAAATGAAGTAATTTTAGGAAATAGAGACGTAGAATTAAGCCTCTTGGTAAAATTGGATGGTACGGTGGCAGCATGATAAAGAGGGTGTAAAGCAGAGCTAGTGGTGTGGTTTACAATGGCAGAGCAGGGGAAAAACAAAGAGAACAGATCATAGATGCTGTTAGCTGAGATGGAAAATAATGGAGAATGAAACAGATATACAGAGAGGTTGAAAGGGATGAAATAAGAATGAGAGTTGGAGTGTTATATAGTGGTAAACTCTACGCTTGAAGGTGACAGAAAGGAGGGATTTCCGATTTTCAAAATTTAAAAGCAATTGAAAATTTCTCGGTCAGTGGATGGTACACTGATGGGAACTCCAAGCTCTGAATTGGTTAGTAGCTATTCAAGCTGCTCTGTATTCTCAATTTCAGTCTGGTTTTCTTGACTTCTTCAGTGTCCTTGCTAGCTAGCTTGGCCAATTGACCAAACTCTACACATCGGCCTCTAACAGATAACCTCATTAGTTAGTTCATATATATATACCTTCATTCTTTAACAAGTACTTGTCGAATTTGATGCACTAAAATTTAACCAGAATGTTGTCATAACCTGGTCTGAGTTTGCCAATGTATTTCGTTGTAGCTGAACAAGATTATATCCTAAAAGCCTACAATACAGAGTAGAATATCTCATGGCGTTTTAGTACGACAGTTCATAACACACTTTAAAACCCACTTATCTCAAAGCAAGTCCAAGTGTTTGTTTCCAATGAAAGAGGAAGCATACAATTCAAAATTACATCATATTTTGGGAAGTTTTTATCCAAAATAAAACCGTCTATGTTCGGTCCCTCACTTCGCCACAGACCTCTCATTGCCATCTCTGGTTCTCCGCCACTTTAGTTAACCGAAAGGCAAATGACTATGGAGACTTAGCCACACCATTATTAACCAATAAATGTGGGAAGCCACTGTAATTGGGCTAACATCATCCTTTAAAGACTGTGGTGTCTTCGAATCTTTTTCAGTCTCCTCTTACAGCAGTTTTTGCTGACACATTCGGACCACATGACAGCAGGCTGTAGGCAACACCAAGAAGACAGAAAGACATGAGGCCTGAAACTTTGTAACTTGTGATCCTAACTTAATCAGTTACTTGATAAAATACTTGGAGCTTTTTTGAAGTAGACATGATTTTCTAGACAAGGAGATATTGTTTCAAGCTGAGTCTATAAAAAAGTAATTTTCAGAGATAAAGAGGGATTATTAAGCTTCTGGCACATGTTGGATGGTGTTCTGAGGTTGTAGAGCAGAGCTGGTGGGTTGTGGTTTACAAGGGCAGAGCCTAGGTGAAGAAGACAGTGAACAGATCATAGATGGTGTTAGGTGAGAGAGAAAAATGAAGGAGAAATAAACATAATCAGAGGAGAAACAATTATATATAGAGGTGAAAATCAAAGATTGATGAAGATAAAATGATTTTCAAAACGGAAAAATTTTCAGTCAAAGAAACAACACATGGCCAAATCTAAGTGGTTGGTACACTGATGGGTACTGCAAGCTCTGCATGGTCAATCTGAGTCTGGTTTTTCTTGACTCCTTCATCGTCCTTGATTGACCAAGTTCTACATCTGTTAAACACAATTAAGTTTGGTTGATTGGATACTTAGCTTACAGATAAAGACTGTTACTGTATAAAAGTACTGACAAAGAGATGGCAAGTATCATTAGGGATCAAGTTGTTTTGAGTTCTTTGATTTTCAATCGTATTAGTCAATATAGAATGTATTAATGACAATGTACTAAAACAGGAAGTGCATCCAATATCAATCCAAATCAATAAAGAGTAATAATGGACTGAATACAACTAGAGTTGTAGAATTTGATGAACAGAAGTTATTTGCACTCATTCTTTTCTTAGGAAAAGCCTCTGTATTGAAGAATAGAGTACTCTATTGCAGAACAGAAGACTAGTACTACTGAGTTAGTAGTCTACAACAACTTCTTCATAACATAAGCTCGCTTTAAATCAAAAGCCTACTAAAGTTTAAGCATTTCCAACAGCTTGTTCCCAATGCGAAGCATAAACATTGTGAATTGCATACTTGACTCTTCCATGGAGAAAACGTGCAAGTTCAAGCTCGGTTGCTGGATCAGGACCAGCTTCACCTTCAAGCTCATCGAGAATGCGGGATTCAATTTCGCATTTCTTCTTCAAAATCACCCAAATCTACTCCTTGTTACCTATAAGAATAACCATAAATCCTATACTTAAGACTTGCTGAACGAGTTAATTGACATTCATTGGTCTTTATTTATCATCAACCAAGAGACAAGATTGAGGACATTTTGCGCAAAAGTAATATTTAAGTTTAGTCCAACAGCTATAAGTGCCAGTGCTACAATATCAATTTAAACCATAAATTGCTCATACTTCATCCCTTCCTTCCTCCAAGAAAATTTGGGCAAAGGCCCAATTCCCAACTAGGATTGTGGGCACCTGGTATTCTATAACAACACTAACAAGCATTCAAACCTTGGAAGTAAAGAAACAATTTATTGTTTGCTTTTTGCAACCCTCTCAAGCCTCTGATAGAAACAAAAACATCATCACAAAGTATTCTTCAGTTCCACCAGTGGACAAGTTGCACTACAGCAATAAGCTTACCGGGATCAAACAGTTGCTTAGATAGCAACCAATCTTTATAAGTTCCTTGCAACTTCTCTAACTTGTGATCCTAACTTAATGAGTACCCAATAAGATTTCAAAGCTTTTGAAGTAAGCATAATTTGCAATGCAAGGGTAAATTTCTGCAAGATGAACATAAAATGAAGAAATTTTCGGAGATGGAGACGTAGAAATAAGCCTCTGGGAAAAGTTGGATGGTGCGGCGGCATGATAAGGAGGCTGAACGGCAGAGTTAGTGGTGTGGTTTACAATGGCAGAGCAGGGGAAAAACAAAGAGAACAGATCGTAGATGCTGTTAGCTCAGATGAAAAATAATGGAGAATGAAACACATATACAGAATAAGAGGTTGAAAGAGATGAAATAAGAATGAAAGGTGGAGAGTTATATAGCGATAAAAATCAAGTCTTGAAGGTGAAAAGGAGGGATTTTCAAAATTTAAAAGCAAAGTTGAAAAATTCTCAGTCAATGGATGGTACACTGATGGGAACTCCAAGCTTTGAATTGGTTGGTGCAGCTCTTCAATGCTGTTATGTACTCTCAATTTCAGTCTGGTTTTCTTGACTTCTTCAGTGTCCTTGCTAGTTGCTAGTCAGCTTTGCCAATTGACCAAACTCTACACATTAGATCGATTTTGGTCAAGGCCCTCTACACAGATAACCTCATTACTGTAGGTTAATGCATACCCACAGAACAGATAGTACCATACCATCAGGGAAAAATTGTTTCGAGTTCTAAATAGTATTAGTCCACAAAGCATATATATGATATTTGTTAAAAAGAAATAAGATAAAAAGAAAAGTGTAAAGGATGGTAACATACAAAGTAATGCCGAGCCATTTTGTGACAAAGTGTCAATACTTATTTCGCAATATGAGTGGTTAAAGTGAAGAATATCGGCATGTTGGATATTTGAAACCCGTTATCTGATATTCACAATGTACGAAAAAACAGATAATTGCATACAGTATCAACCCAAATCACACAAGTAATAGCGAGCTAATTAAAAATTATAATTGACATTAAAACAATATCTTGATCAATGCCAAATGAATTTGATATATGTATTTTAACTTCTTAAGGACCATTTTAAACATCATATGTAAAGATATTCGTATATATGCTGTCATACAAAAAAAAAAATACAAAAAATGGAAACAGTCACTGGGAGGATGCAATCTTATATAGGGTACCAATGGTAGCTTTCAGAACATTGATATATATGCACTACTAGCTAACATGCAATACCCTAGGTCGGCTCTTCCTTTCCTTTTGACAAATTTTGGGCTTCATTGTTTTTGATCATGATGATCTTGTTTTTGATCATGATGATCTAATTCATAACCATGGCACCGATGAATAAATGAGCATCCACGTTTGTAGGGAGTAGGGGGTGAATCCGGAACTTGACCAGGACCATCCTTGTTAGGAATACAGCCCGGGCGTAGTGCTCCAGAAGGAAGTTTGCATTGATCAAGAAGGGGAATATTGTCAAGTCTTCTAGTTGCAAATCCATGGCTTACTATCACCATGCTAACAAGAATGACTAGACAGAAGATCAAGGACTTTGTGCTAGGGAACGCCATGATCTTTGTCTTAGCCGCTTGTACCGATGATTGTTCAAATTTTGTGTTAGCGAGATTGGCCATTTATATTAGCGTTGGTTCCGGTTTTAAGCTTGAATTGCGCTGCCAAGACGGGGCTACATTTGAGTTTTGGTGGTTCTTCCTATTTGATAGTTAATTTATGACCACATTTATATTTTCTTTGTTTAGGAAAGGAGTTTGGGAAATACTTGGCAATCACATAACTGCTGACTGTCCTCGTTCCTGACTTTTCTAGGGATCTTATATATCTAATCCTACTTTGCTATTTTGAACGCAATATTGTACGTTCTAGATATAGTAGTAGTCTTATTAAGATCAAGTTCTGATTTGGATCAAAGGCTTGTTGCTAAAACTGGCTCTTATAGCCTTTACCGATCAAGCTTTCAATTTTCCTCTTTCTAATTTTCAGCCTCAAAAGTTTCAAATAGGGAAAACTCTATTTTAAGTACGTTTTTTTTTTTTTTTTTGAATCAAACCTCGCAACAGCTTTAGGAGCATAAACATGATGGAGTGCCTCTTCCTGTACAACGTGCACTTAGGGGTCGTCAACGGGCCGGGCCGGGCCAGGCCCGGCCCATTCATAGCGGGCTTGGGCCGGGCCTTGCTATATTTTTAAATAATAGCGGGCCGAGCCGGGCCAGGCTTTATTAAAAATAGACGGATCCAAGCCCGTCCATATAAAGCGGGCTTTTTCGGGCCGGGCCGGGCTTGGCCTTGCGGGCTTTTTTGGGCCGGGCCTTGCGGGCTTTATGTATAAATAAATATTTAAAGACACAAATATTTTTTTTTTTAATCAAACTTTGGAAATTCATTGGATAATGATCAAATACAATCAAAGATAACATATTTATAATTCTATATTGTACCCAAAAAAAATCTTTATTTATATATAGATACTAATTTATTGATAAATAAATTTTTAAAGGCACTAATTTTTTATAAATCTATATTTATACACCATACACTCCAAAGAGCAACATATAGCAATTCAAAGAAAATGAGAAAACTGACCGTTGGATGTGATTATTACAATAAAATAAGAGTGTGGTTAAAAATTTAGTCAATTTCACCATAGTTTCAAACCCGATCGGATTGGTCAACTGTAGTCACTTGCATGTTTTCTTGGTTGACCGATGGCGTGATGAACGCAAAACTTGCTTATTTTTTTACATCACGTTTGTAAATATTTCATCGATGGATGTGTGTGGACATAAGATAAAAATTTCAATTTTTAATTACAAATACGTTGGCCTATACTAATTTGTCTCCTAAAGTTGTATGACTTATACATTGCATTTAAATTGTTGAGTTCCATTCTAAAACAACCGTGAAGTGGAAGATGAATTTGGAGAAACCAACCGCTCGATTGAGAGATTGTAATATTTTATGGTGGTTGTAAAAAATCTAGCCAATTTGGTTATCGTTTCGAATTCGATCAACTAGGTCAAACGTAGTTACTCTTATAAACCTATATTTATATATCATACACTCCAAAGAGCAACCCCTATCAATTCAAAGAAAATGAAAAAACCGACCGTTGGATGAGTTTATTACAATAAATTATGTGTGTGATAAAAAATTTAGCCAATTTCACCATATTTTTGAATTCGATCGGATTGGTCAACCGTAGTCACTTATATGTTTTCTTGGTTGACCGATGGCGTGACAACCGCGAAACGTGCTTATTTTTTCACATCACGTTTGTATATATTCCATCGATGGATGTGCATGGACATAAGATAAAAAAAATTAATTTTAATTACAAACACATTGGCCTATACCAATTTTCTTCCTAAAGTTGTATGACTTATACATTGCATTTAAATTGTTGAGGTCCATTCTAAAACAACCATGAAGTGGAAGATGAATTTGGAGAAACCAACCGCTCGATTGAGAGATTGTAATATTTTATGGTGGTTGTAAAAAATACAGCCAATTTGGTTTTCGTTTCGAATTCGATCAACTAGGTCAAACCTAGTTACTCTTCTAAACCTATATTTATATATCACACGCTCCAAAGAGCAACCCCTATCAATTCAAAGAAAATGGGAAAACCGACCGTTGGATGTGATTATTACAATAAATTATGAGTGTGGTTAAAAATTTAGTCAATTTCACCATAGTTTCGAACTCGATCGGATTGGTCAACTGTAGTCACTTGCATGTTTTCTTGGTTGACCGATGGCGTGATGAACGCAAAACTTGTTTATTTTTTTACATCACGCTTGTAAATAATTCATCGATGGATGTGTGTGGACATAAGATAAAAATTTCAATTTTTAATTACAAATACGTTGGCCTATACTAATTTGTCTCCTAAAGTTGTATGACTTATACATTGCATTTAAATTGTTGAGGTCCATTCTAAAACAACCATGAAGTGGAAGATGAATTTGGAGAAACCAACCGCTCGATTGAGAGATTGTAATATTTTATGGTGGTTGTAAAAAATCTAGCAAATTTGGTTATCGTTTCGAATTCGATCAACTAGGTCAAACGTAGTTACTCTTATAAACCTATATTTATATATCATACACTCCTAAGAGCAACCCCTATCAATTCAAAGAAAATGGAAAAACCGACCGTTGGATGAGTTTATTACAATAAATTATGAGTGTGGTAAAAAATTTAGCCAATTTCACCATATTTTCGAATCCGATCGAATTGGTCAACCGATATTTAGAATATATATATATATATGCACATATTTTATATAGAAGTATAAGAACTTCCACACACACACACACACATATATATATATATATATATATATATCTCTATATATATATATAAACACACACACATACATGATATATTAATATATATATATATATATATATATATATATATATATATATATACAGATCCAATCTAGAGCGGAGCTCCGCTTTGAAATTAACGTGTGAAGTTCGATTTTTGGGCCACCTTTTGGTCGTATATCCACATCTCGACCGTTCAGATTTTAGGTACTAGTGTATAGATCATCTCTGCAAATTTTCAGCCAAATTGATGATCGTTAAGGTATCTAACTCGCTTAAACCAATGGACGGACTGAATCTGTCAACCTGAACCGTACTAGCTTTAAGGCAGTTATCAATGCCTTAACGATCATCATTTTGGCTGAAAATTTGCAGAGACGATCTATACACTAGTACCTAAAAACTGAACGGTCGAGATGTGGATGTGCGACCGAAAAGTAACCCAAAACTCGAACTTCACACGTTAATTTTCAAAGCGGAGCTCCGCTCTGAATAGGATCTGTATATATATATATATATATATATATATATATATATATATATATATAAACACACACACATATATAGATATATCTATATATAACACACACACACACACACATATATATATATATATATAAACACACAAATATATATCTATATGTGTGTATATATATATTTATAAACACACACACACACATATCTACATATATATATATAAACACACACACACACACACACACACATATATATATATATATATATATATATATATATAATATTTTTACGGGCTTTTACGGGCCGGGCCGGGCTTTTTGCGGGCCGGCCCACTACCCACCCGAGGCGGGCTTTTGCGGGCTTTTTAAAGGGCCGGGCCGGCGGGCCTCCATCGGCCCACTTGATCCGCGGGCTTTTTGATGAGGCCTACGTGCACTAATGTTTACATGCATATTTTCAATTAGGTACCAGTTCCAGGCAACCATGGACTAATCATTTTCCCATTCAACACCTGCCATCTTGCAAATTCTTGAATTGTTTTCCTTCCTTCTAGAATACTGCTCCAGGCAGAAGAAGCACGAGAACCCTTGGATGCATGTAAAATTTCGAGATTCGGAAATATAATTAAGAACCTGCACTCAAAGATCTTCAGGTTGCTGAATAATTCTCCAACACATTTTCGCCAGATGAGATAAATTGAAGTCATTAAGATTCTGAAAACCAAGGCCACCCATGACCCATAGATTTTTTATTTATTTATTTTTTAATAAAGGACTGGTGCGGCTGCCCTCAAGCCTTGATTAATGAAACGGTCGAATACAAGGGGGGGACATTGAGCCTAAACCCCTAATCACAATAAGCATCTAGAGTATTTTCCGAAATAATATCAGAAATCTCTACAGGAAACTTGTATTATAACAAGCACCAACTAGCAAAGAGTGCACAATTAGCTACTCCATTTGCTTTAACATAGCAGTGACATAGCGGAAAGATAACTCGATATCTAACCCGATTACAACATAGCATAATTACCAGCTTTAGCACAGCTTTCCTCTTATGTTGCCGCCGAAAAGTAAATCCGACGACACTTAGTCTCACCCTACCACTAGGCGGCAGCGCCCATTTAACGAAGCAAATAACGCGCCGCCAACCTAGAGCAGACAAGGCACACTGAGTGTGCATACCGTGACAAAGCACATATCGCCCTACCCAAAAGAGATAGGGAATTATTGCTAGCCAAGAGCCATAGGTAATTAAAAGTAAATGAAAATAAGACAAAATAGAAAATATAACCGGGTCAAGGGACAAAGCCCAGACCCAAAGTCCACCAGGCCCAAATCGAAAATGGGTGCAGAGATCACAACGCCTTCGTCCTGCCAGCGCCTCCCATGCCGTCCCAACTCCGGCAGCAACGCCACCGCCACCTTCCTCGAGCCATCTAGCCTCGCCGCTCATCCTCAACTGGGAAACAAAACGCCCAAACCAAGTCGGGTTAACCCGATCCGATCTGAACCCAGTGGCTTTCCTCACCCGGCCATCTCCATCACCTCGAATCCGATCTGAACCCGTGGATCTCCGGACACACGCCAGCAAGTCACAACCACCAGGTCGTTCGCGTTCCACCCGAGGGCAAGACGACGTCGACCCATCCTTCCAATCATCACCCTGCCTCGGGCCTTCGCCGTCAACCGTGCCAACCGCCCGGGACAACAACGTCCTCATCCTGCAACCAAAATCTCTACCGAACCCAGTAACACCGGACACAAGGTCCCTTCTAGCCCGTCCGACGACGCTGCCACAAGGGCGTGCCGTCGGACCGGGCATCCAAACCTGACGGACGATTGCTGCGGCTCCTGGTTTTTGAGAGAAAAGTCTTAGGGTAAAAACGCCTCTGCTAAGTTTTTGATGACCCATAGATTTAGGTAACCCCAGTTTTATCCAACGCATCCAATAAATTTTCCTATTTTCATCACAGTACTACTACCCCACCAAAAATTTGCAAAACCAGCATCCAGGTCTTTGCAAACGCCATCAGAAATAGAAAAACAGACATTGGGTAAGACGGAATTGTGCTGAACCGATTTGATCAGAATTTCTTTCCCAGCTGGAGAAAGGTGTGCATGCTTCCAGCCTTGAATCTTACGAGTAATTCTATCATTCACAAAGGCCAAAGCTTGTTTCTTAGATCTCCCCACATAGTAGGCAACCCAAGATAAAGCGTAACTGCTATTTGAATGCAAAGTTTTACACCATATAGATATAGTAGTGGTATTCACATGGTTATTAACTGATTAAAAAATTATGTTCAATTACACTTTTTTTTTTTAGAATAGATGTTCAATTACACTTAGATTTTACATTCAAAAGTGAAAAACAAAAATAAATCAACCTAAAAATATATTAACTTACATTAAAAAATGATTAAGTATAATTTTCTTAGTCAATTATGGATCAACTGCTATATATCCCCTACATTCTTACCCTTAATAGGTGGGGAGATTGAATCAACTATATGTTATATGGGTATGCTAACTTGTTGGCTCGCTAGCCATTAAGTTTTAAATTATCGTCTTTCTAATCTTCTAATCTAACTTGTTATAAGCGTCGTGAATTGCACACTTGATCTCTTCCTCTGAGAAAACTTTGACCTCGTCCCAATTGGGACAAGCTCCACTCAGTGGTTTAAGTCTGTTCTAGATCCTAATATTGTGAAGCAAATTCTTGGTATTCCTATACCTGTTTGTGAACAGGAAGATGAATATATTTGGGGTCCCTCCTCAAATGGTAGATTCTCTATTAAATCTGCTACATGGTTGCAATATGATCATCTTCATAAGTATAACCAATCCAAGTTGATATATAAGCTCTGGAATCTTAATGTTCAGCCAAAAATTAAAATCTTTGGCTGGTTGTTGCTTAGAGGAAGACTCAAAACCAGGGATAGGCTTTCCAAGTTTGGGATTATTAATGATAACTCTTGTCCTCTTTGTAATAGAGATAATGAGACTGCTGACCATTTATTTGGTTATTGCGATTTCACTAAGGAAGTTTGGAGGCTGGCAAACATTAACACCTCAGTGGATTGGGAGGAAGGGTATCTCAAAGTTTTTGAGGAACTCTTCTTACTACAACCATACAACGCTGACCTGTTTGCAAAGACTATTACTTTGTGCTGGCAGGTTTGGAAGACTAGAAATAATGTTATTTTCATAACAGCTTCTGCTAATCCTATGTCGGTTGTTATGTCAGTTGAAGTAATAATGAAAAGCTTTGATGATTTTAACACTAGTACTAGTGGAGCAAAAACTTCAAACATTTCAACCACAATTAAGTAATCTGCTCCTCCTAGTTCTTTTGTTAAAATCAATTTTGATGGTTCAGTCAGTAGAGATTCAACTGCTAGTGGTTTCATTATTAGAGACCATGATGCAAGACCAGTTATTGCTGCCACCAAGTATGTTGGCAACTCTACTACCCCTGTTGCAGAAGCTACTGCACTTAGGGATAGCCTGATTACTGCCAAAGACAAAGGTTTTACAAGACTTGAAGTTGAAGGAGACTCGAAGCTAGTTATTAATGCAGTTAATGGAATAGTAACCCCACCTTGGAGGCTGCTCAAATTGATTGAAGACATTAGAACTATTGCAACTTCCTTTTCTCAAATTTCCTTTAAGCATATTTATAGGGAAGCAAATTTTATAGCTGATGCCATTGCAAATTTAGGACATGAAGCTATGTCTCCTCTGTTCTGGAGTGATAAGGTTCCTAGTGAGGCTTCTAGAGCCTTATTGTTTGATGTTGTAAACATTGGTTGCCCAAGAGGCTTTTTTCTTTAAGTATTTTATTTCCATAAAAAAAAAAAAAAAAAAAAAAAAACTTCACCTGCCAACTCATATAGCCCGTTGTTCAGGAGAGTCGATTTCTTCAATATCGTAGCTGCCAAATGATCCAATTCTATACTCGTCTCCTCCACTATTTTAGGCACTCCATAAAAACCAACTGAATATCTCTTTTTTGAGTACACGAAACAAATAGTCCGATCAGATAGAAGCTGTCCGAGTCCAGAATCAGAAATTTCTAATGGGTAAAGAGCTTTTGAAAAATATGGGCGAATTGGAATGATCAAGCAATGCAAAGAAGCAGAACTGAGGCGCTTGTGTTTCCAAACTTAACATCAACTCCAACAACACGCTTGCTCTTAACTCATACAGTTTTTTATCTAGGAATTGAACTAGCATTATTGGCCACTACAATTGCCTTTACTTTGACACCATGAACTTGAACTTTGTACGAACGCATTTTTGACAGGAAATATGAAGGGATCATTGTGACATGATATTCGAATGGCCATGCAAGATTGAAACGAGAACGTACTAGTGCTGAGAAAGGCCCATTGCACAACATATAAATAGCCCTAGGCCAAATTTGGTGATTTGTTGGATTTAATTACATAGTGTCCATATGCTTTGCTAGGAATTATTAGAGTAATTCTAACAGATTCTTTATAATTTCTATATTGGGAGCAGATCCTCTCCTGAGCACTTTTTGGAGCTGAGCTTCCTAAGCTTTTCATCACAAAATGACACATGTATAAAACCACATCTAATGGCCCATATTGCTTGAACTTAATTTTGATTTATCTTTTTTTCATCAAAACTCTAAAACGGAGGACTCTCTCCTTCTTCTCTTCATCTTCTCTCTGAAGACGAGAGATTCATCTGTTCATCATCACCCACTCCCAAGCCAGCCCATCGTCACCACCAACCACCCCAGCACATCGTCACCACCGCTATCAACCACCCCAGCACATCGTCACCACCGCTATCAACCACCCCACCTATCGTCTTGCTATTGGGTATCAGTTAAAACATCAACAAATTGGACTCAATTCTCTCTCAAATCACTGGGATTGCACCTTGAGTTTTATTGTTTTGCAATCCACATTTTAATTTTGTCTAAATGGTCTGATATTTGATGTTTCAACAATATTTAGTATTCAATTTGGGATTGAATTCTGCTGGTTGGTTGAACTTGAGGTTGGGATTCAATTGATGGGTTCAATTTGGGGCTAGGTGTTCTATTGATGGGTTCTAGACTAATATCTGAATTTCATTTTGCCATCAGCCTGTTCTCTTCAATTTTCACCAAACCCAATTTTTCCCAGAGGATGACGCAGGTCTGGATGGTTTTTGTTGGGGCACCCATCTAAGAGTTGTGATTGGGCCTGGCCCAAGCCCAGAACTGTTAGTTAGAGATATTTTGCATACTTATGCTAGCTGCTATATTCCCTCTTATATGTGTGGTGCTGGGCATCAGAAGGAGATATCCAGAATTATCAATCAATTTTCATTTTTGTTATTCTCTTTCATTTCGTTTTTCTCTCAATTCATGTTTTCCAATCTAGGGTCTCATTATTTGGTATCAGAGCTCCAAACCATGGGGCCGAGGAGAGCTGGAGATCCACCACAATATTCATCAACACCGCCGCGTCCACCTGACCCAGGTAATTTGCGGATGAAGCTTCAAGTCGAGTTAGAGGAGACAGCGGCGGGATTTTGTGAACTTCACAAATCTATGGCATCAATGGCGACGGAGCAGGCTATATTCCAGTCCGAGATATTAAACGAATTGAGGCAATTTTGGTTGGAGCGAACAGCTCAGTTGAGGCCGCCACCACCACCACCACAGTATCCACCAACTTCGCTGCCTCCGTTTCCTGCTTCGAACCCTACACCGTTGGCACAGTTCACCGCCAGCCCACTTCCTCTGTTGGACGGCGCTCCTCCGCCTATTCGCCCACCCAAAATCCATAGCTCGCGACTCCAAATCCACACTCCACCGCTAGCACAGCCCACCACCAAGCCGCCTCCTCTGCTCGACGGCGCCGTTTTGGCTCAACCGAACAGTTCACCTGCATCATTTTGCTCGGTAAGTGGTATTAGCAAAAGTGTTTCTAATCAGTTCAATTTTCTGAATGTTGATTGTAGTGGTGTGGGCTCAGTGTTTGGTGCTGAATTAAATGTTATTGATGAGAAGTTTGAGAATGGGGAAGGAGAGAGTTCTAAAAAGAGGGCTGAGGTGAATATTGGAGATGGTAGAGACTTCAATGAGCTTGAGAGTGTCGGTGCTAAGCAGGATGATTCGGGATGGAGTTTGTGTGGGGAGAATAGAGAATGTAACGTTGATGAAAGTGGAAAAGGGATATTGGAGAATGAAATTGAGTATGATCAGAACCATTCAAATCCAAATTTGAATATTGGCTTCACCAACACCAACACCTTTAATCAACTACAGTCAGGCAACACAAGTGGCCTCAGTGGTTTAGCTGGTATTACTGGTCAGAGCAACTTTGGACAATCGTCTGTAGCTTAAGGTGTTGACACTGTACCACAACCAATACCTGCTATAAGCCTTATTGGATCGCTCACTGCGCTGCCTCAGATGTCAATTGCTCATGTGAGAACTACACCATCAATTCAATATGGAATTTCAAGCATCCCTGTCATACCTGATATTGGATTAAATAGTGCTAAGTCTCAGTTAAGTGCGATGGAGATGGCTGCTTATATGGTGAAGAATGAAAGATTTGGGAGTAAAATTGGCAGAAATGGTAAACCCGCACTTCTAGGGTCTTTATCACAGCTACCGTCAGCCATCGAATCTGTGAGCTCGCTGCTGTCACCGCCAATTCAATCTTTTCCAAGATCAACTCAGTTTATGTCTCCAACTAGAGGTCTCCAACTATCTACTAGAGAAGGGAGATGCCGACAAAAATAGGACCAGTGAACTTACAGAGCTTGATAACCGGTTGAATATGGTAGGAAATTACTTCCAGTATGTCCTATCCCAGAGTTGTTTGGATGGAAAGAAAATTAGTACATGTGTAGTGAATGTTTTTAATGATTTGTGTATAAGGCTTAAGCATTACATTGAGGGTTCAAAGAAGACTAGCTACTATGTACTGCAACTATGCTTCTCTGTCTTTGATAAGAAGGTTCGTGATAAAGGTGGTGGCCACACTCTCTTAACAGATGAATTTTCTATTCCAGATGCGTCTTGATTTCACTACATTTGGAGACGGAGATCCACTTCAGTGGTTGAATAAAGCGGAACAATACTTTGAATTGTACCAAATCCCTGATGAAAGGAAGGTTGCTATAGCAGCCATGCATCTCACCGACGAGGCTGCCGATGTGTGGCACTTATTTAGACATCAGTATCCAGGGACATGGCAAGGGTTTGCTGATTTATTGATGAGGGAATTTGGTACTCGCAACAAAACATATTGTCAAGCTGCCTTGGCTAAACTCACTCAGAAAGGTTTAGTACAAGATTTCAAGTCTCAATTCAACAAACTGTCAAGGAGAGCTCCTGGGTACACCGATGACTTATTACTAGCTTGTTTTATGGGGGGTTTGAAGGAGAACATTCAGGTTGATGTGAAAGCCATGCAACCAACGACTCTTTATCAGGCTTATGAGTTAGCTAGAATCTTTGAAGAAAGGAACAGTACACAAAGGCAGTTTAGATCCCAAGGAAGTAGGCCTGGACCTTCGTTTAACAGTTACTCATCTGTTTCCAATCAAAGGATCTCGACTACAAGTCAAGTCAACAATAGACAAGCAGCTACCAACCTCCACCCTAGTAATGCTCGGAATACTGGGAATCAAGGCACTATATCAAGAGCTGATTTTAATGATAGAAGAGCAAGAAATATGTGTTACTTTTGTGATGAACCATACAGGACTAGTCATGTGTGTAAGAAGGGCCAATCCGGGCAAGCTCTTTTGATCGAAGCTGCAAGTGAGGGTGATGAGGAAGGGCTACTCAAAGAAAGTGATGATAATGAATCAGAAAAGAGTCCACGTGGTGAGAACATAGATGAACCTGAAGTGACTTTACATGTATTGACTTCCTATGAAGATCCTAGAACTATGCAGCTTAAAGGATGTTTCAACAAAAACAAAGTGCATGTTCTGATAGATGGAGGTGCCACTCACTGCTTTATTCACCCTCAGTTACTAAAAAACTACAAAGAACCTCTAGACAAGACTAAGAGTTTGTGGGTTATGGTAGCAAGTGGGAAAAAAATGAAGACAGATGGACAAATAAAGGTAACAATGCAGCTGCAAGGGTTAACGGTGGTTATCCAAGCTTATGTGATGCCTGTAAATGGATGTGAGATTTTATTGGGAGCATCGTGGTTTAAGGACATTGGGGGATTGTGAAGACTTGAACTCTATTTAAGTTAATTAGTCTAGTTTACTCTACTTCTAAACTATTTATAGCTATATAATTATTTGTTTTGGCAAAAGAAGGGCCAAATATAGAGGTCTAGCTTTGTGTATGGGGTCATGAATGATGAATTACTTGATCCCTGCTGATTTTGTTTTTATAACTCAAAAACCAACTAGCTTTTGTTAACAAAATGCTAGAGTAGAACACAAGTGTTTCTTACAAACAAAAGCAAACATTTACCTGTTTACATTCTTTGTCAAAAAGAAAAAGAAAAGAAAAAATAGTACAGATTGTGCATGTTTTCAAGAAGATTACATAGATAGCTACAAGTACTATTTTTACATTAATACATCTTTCCAAATGTCACATTACATCAATTTCTTATTTATGTTTTGTACTTATAGTTTCCTTGATTTGCTGCCATTACTTCTTGCAAATGTACCAAAATTTCCAGCAAATGCTTAGCTTATTATGCTCCTTCTTCTTGATTTTTTTTCTTTAGCTGGAAGTGCTTTTAAAACCTGCAATGCATGCACAGAATAAAACATATTAGAAGAAGAAGAAAAAAAATAATCTGGAATGTTATTTGTCTTATTTAACTGCTGAGTCACCTAGTAGCTTATTGGAAACACATGTGTACACACTTCTAACCACAATTAAGAACCTGCAGACATAAAGTTAAGTGTGTGCAGCAAGTGGCTGCTCTTAGAGCAGCTTAAAACTTGGGCAACAAGCTCAAAGCAGGAGCTGGCAGTTTGGGATAACCTTCAGATGTTTTTTCTAAGCAGGAGCTGGCAATAAGCTGCTCCCAATGTTTATCTAACTGACTGAGCTAAACAGGAGGTGGCTAGTCTACATATAGGTTCTCATGATTACATCTTCTAGTATAAAAAGGCCTTTACCTGCAGTAAGAAACACAAGTTAGAAAACATAGCAGAAAATAATTTAGAGACTCTAGAGTCAGCAAAGTCCAGAAAACAAGTTTTGAGAGGTCTGGAAACAAAGCCTCAGCTTTACTAAACCAGCTTTAAGGTAGGGGAAGTTTTGGGGAACCTCAAGTTTGATTATATCAGTCTATTGATATGATTTTGAGTGACATTTGCTACTGATCAGATTGTTTATATTGTGTAAAATATATGTTTAGTTCATTATCATGTTGTTTTATGTGATCCTAGCTTGAAGAGAGAGTGAAAATGGTTGTGTAGTTGAGTCTAATACTCGTAAGGGACCAGCAATGTCAGCCAATGGTATATACACTTGGGGAGAGAAGCCCCTTCAATATATATTGATAAAACGATCTAATGTTTGGCAAGAAGACACTGGTGACCGAGATTAGTACAAGATTACTAACAACTGGAGTATAAGGAGTTATTTTTTGTCTTGCATCATCATTAATTATATGTATGAGGTTTGCTCTACTGAGCTTTAAGCTCACCCCTTTTATGATATTGTGCAGATCATGCTCTTGAGGGTTAGAATTTAATTTCTGGAAATCTGGGAGTAGGAGAAGGAGAAATAAATTTTTAGTTTACTGTTTTGGTTTATCTTTGTACAATAAAGCTTGTTTCCTAAGCTTACTTTTGTTTCTCTTGTAAGTACTTACTTATGTAATAAAGAGTTAAACCAAGTCACCTATGATTCTCATTTCTTCAATATAGTTTTTATTTGCCAAAGTGTTTCTTATCTTTGACAATTAAAAGCTATTCACACCCTTACTCGGAACTTTAAAAAAAAAAAAAATTTGCAGATTCTGGGTTAGGGTGTGACAGGGATATACTTTGGAATTTTGAAAAATTAACGATGAAATTTAAGTTAGATGACAAAGACTATCAGTTACAAGGGTTGCTTTCTGAAGAACCAACAATGGTTAGTTGTGAGTTGATGACTCGTTTGCTAAAGCAAGAAAAAGAAGGCTTGATTATTCAAGTACAGCCAATTGAGTCTGAGACAGCTCATCAGCAACAGGTACCACCAAAAATCCAAGCTTTGATTGAAAAATATGATGATTTGTTTCAAAATCCCACTGCCCTACCTCCCCAGAGAGCACATGATCATAGAATTGAGCTAAGTCCAAATGCAGCACCTGTTAATGTCAGACCATACAGGTACCCCTATTTCCAGAAGGAACAAATTGAGAAAATTGTTAAAGAGTTGTGGGAGAGTGGTACTATTAGACTTAGTCAAAGTCCATACTCATCTCATGTGCTCCTAGTAAAGAAGAAGGATGGAACCCAAAGAATGTGTGTTGATTATCGATCCTTGAACGCTGTTACTATCAAGGATAAGTTTCCCATCCCCATTGTTGATGAGTTGCTAGATGAGCTCCATGGAAAGGTAATTTTCACAAAATTGGATCTCAGATCAGGTTATCACCAAGTGCGGATGCATCCAAGGGATATTGAAAAGACTGCATTTAGAACCCACGAGGGACACTATGAATTTCTAGTGATGCCCTTCGGCCTCACTAATGCTCCCTCAACATTTCAATCACTCATGAATGACATTTTCAGAGAGCAACTGCGGAAATTCGTACTTGTATTCTTTGACGACATCCTGGCTCATCTATGGAGGAACACTTGAACCACTTGACAACTGTGTTCAACATTCTCCAACAACATGAACTGAAAGTAAAGATGAGCAAATGCTCATTTGGAGCGTCAAAAGTTGAATATTTGGGACATGTCATCTCATCTGAAGGGGTTGCTGTGGATCCAGCAAAGATTGAAGTGATTAAAAACTGGTCTAAGCCAAAAACACTTAAAGGATTGAGAGGGTTCCTTGGACTAGCCGGTTATTACAGGAAGTATGTGAAACACTTTGGAATTATAGCCAAACCTCTTACTAACATGCTTACGAAGGATGGGTTTAAATGGTCGCAAGAGGCAGAAGAAGCATTTGAAAAATTGAAGATAGCGTTAACTACTACACCGGTCTTAGCTTTGCCTGATTTTTCAAAGGAGTTTGTAGTCGAATGTGATGCTTTAGGAGTTGGGATTGGAGCGGTGTTGTCCCAAGACAAACATCCAATTGCTTACTTGAGCAAAACCTTGGGGCAGAAACATTTAGGCTTGTCAGTTTACGACAAGGAAATGTTAGCAGTAGTTTATGCCGTTCAACAATGGAGGCCTTATTTGTTAGGGCACCACTTTAAGATCCTGACTGACCACAGAACTCTTCAACATTTCTTGAGTCAGAAAATCACTACAACGGCCCAACAAAAATGGCTTGTAAAACTAATTGGTTATGACTATTCCATTGTTTACAGGTCTGGCTCCCACAATGCAGTTCCAGATGCCTTATCAAGACAAGGAGAGTTAAAGACTGTGATGGGAATCTCTACACCTGTGTTGCCTTTCATGCAGAAATTGAACGAGGCATGTGCAAGAGATGTTGAGTATAAAAAAATTCTTGAAGAATTGTCACAAGATCCTACAGCAAGAAGAAATTACACTTGCCAGCAGGGAAGTCTATTTTACAGAGGGAGATTTTTGGTACCTGAGATTGACAATTGGCGGGGCAGAATTATAAAGGAGTTTCATGAAGGGAAGATTGGTGGACACTCTGGTTGGCTGAGGACTTACAAGAGAATCTCCAGAAACTTTTTGTGGCCTGGGATTAAAAAACAGGTAAAAATTTTTGTTTCTGAATGCATCATTTGCCAGAGAAATCATTATGAAGCCATATCCCCTCCAGGATTATTACAACCCAATTCCATTCCTGCTGACGCATGGCTTAATATATCTCTTGATTTTATTGATGGTCTCCCTGCAATTTCTGGAAAGTCAGCTATTTTAGTAGTTGTGGATAGGTTGACCAAGTATGGACATTTTGTGGCTCTATCTCATCCATATACAACAAAGTCTGTAGCAGAAGTATTTGTTAGAGAGATTTTTCGTTTACATGGGATTCCTAAGGAAATCATAAGTGACAGGGATTCTACATTTCTGAGTGCTTTCTGGAAGGAATTTTTTGCTATGCAGGGAACCAAGTTATGCTACAGTACAGCCTATCATCCACAAACGGATGGTCAGACTGAATCACTTAATAGGGTTCTAGAGCAATATTTAAGATGCACCATCTGCGAGAAAGTTGGAAATTGGGTCGAGATGTTAAGTTGGGCAGAATGGTGGTATAACACGACCTACCACTCTGCCATAAGAATGAGCCCCTTTGAAGCCTTATTTGGTAGACCACCTCCTCTTATTCATGCCTATATACCTGGTAGCACATCAGTACATCAGGTTGACTTGCAATTGAAGGACAGAGATGAACTTCTATCTGTTTTAAAGAAGAATATGCAAGCAGCGCAGACCAGAATGAAGAACTATTATGATAAGCACCATACAGAGAGATCATTTGAGGTGGGAGACTATGTTTTTTTGAAATTACAGCCTTATAGGCAACAATCCGTGCAACAAAGGAAGTCTAAGAAGTTGGCACCCAAATACTTTGGGCCTTTTCAGGTGATCATCAAAGAGGGAAAAGTTGCATACAAGCTTCAACTACCTTTTACTGCGAGAATCCATCCTGTGTTCCATGTGTCGAGACTCAAGAAGAAAGTTGGCTCAGCTGAACCTACATCTCCTAATTTACCACCAATATTTGAGAGTGATAAAGCCAAGTGGTACCCAGAGAAGATCATTGACAGGGGCATATTCAAGAAGAACAAGACAGCGGTGACAAAGTGGCTAATCAAATGGAAGAACACCGGTGAAGAGAATTCTACTTGGGAGGATCCAGATCATTCATGCAGCAATTTCCTGAATTCCAAACCTGAGTCCCAGGTTTATTTTGAAGTGGGGTGGAATGTTGGGACACCGAGTTGTTATACTGGCTATTGGGCTTGACCCAAGCCCATTACTAATGTTAGATATTTCTCTTTTCCTATCTGATAAGGTTGTAGGTGGACACGGGTCCTTTTGTAGGGCTTTGGCAGCTGCCAGCTATTAGTTTCTATCCTTTATATTTCATGGGTTGTATCGATGGGAGACTATCATCAATTATCAATACAATTTTGTTCTTCTTTGTCATTTCGTTTTTCTCTCAGACCCAGTTTTCCATTTTAGGGTCGCATTAACTGGTATCAAAGTCGTTGGTCTCATGGGACCAGCGAGTAAGGGCGGCACCACCCATCATACGGCGAAGGATCTTTCGACGGTGGAGATGGACTATTTGGCCCAACAGACGGGGGCAGAAGCTCAACTTCAAGCAGTTCGCGACTCTGTCTACGAGATTCGTGTTGCTCATGAGCGTATGCGTTCTGAGAAAGCCGAGATTCAAGCTCAAAATGCTGAATTCCGATCTCAGTTGCTTGACGAACTTCGAGCTTTTCGGGTTACCTCGGTGACTCATTCTTCACCGGCTCCGGTGTCTCCTAACCCACTGCAATTTGGCTCTCTCCCATTTTCTGAACCATCTAATTCGACGGTTTCGGCTCCTCCACATGTTTACCCTCAAGGACTGGGTATTCTGAGCTTCACTCCTGATGAAGTGTCAGGTATGATCGCTTCTTCGACCGCTACTACTTTACCCATATCTAATTCTCCTGCTAATACTTATGTTAATTCTGGAGCTTGTGCTAGTATCCAACGAGGTAAAATGGTTGCTACTTGTGGTAGTACTGTTGTTGTTAGTGATGTTCCTAGTGGTAGTAAGTTGATGAATGATGCATTTAAAGGCAGAGATAGGTCTGACACCTCTGACTCCGGGAATTGGCAACAACCCCCACACTACTATCAACATACTATTGGTCTTGCTTATACTGATTTCAATTTTCCTAATCATGTATCGCATTCATCCAATATTCCTGTTCCAAGCATGGGTTACCAAGGGTACCAATCTTTTAATATGCCTGCTTCTACTATGGGTTATGTACTGGGCAATTCTTTTCATGGTGGCTCCACACATCTTGGTCCTTCTGGTGCCTCTTCATATTATCCTCAGTGGCAAGCTAATCCCAGCAGTTCTATTGCTCATGCACCAAATGTTAGACCTACTTTACCTTTTTCTGTGAACCAGTTTCTAAGTACACATACACAAGTTCAGATGATTCAAGCACCACCGGTTTACTCTACTATTGCCACATCTCATCTACCATCATATTCTACGGGTCATCATCAGTTTCCATATTATGTGCAACCCCCACCGATGCAGGCATTACCTGGATATTATCCCCAGCAACCAAATATTAGAGATCAGGGATATCCTTTGCACCATCAAATGCAATATCATAATTCCCATACGGATCCCAACTTGCCTACCATGAAGCAGATGCGTCTTGATTTCACTACATTTGGAGACGGAGATCCACTTCAGTGGTTGAATAAAGCGGAACAATACTTTGAATTGTACCAAATCCCTGATGAAAGGAAGGTTGCTATAGCAGCCATGCATCTCACCGACGAGGCTGCCTATGTGTGGCACTTATTTAGACATCAGTATCCAGGGACATGGCAAGGGTTTGCTGATTTATTGATGAGGGAATTTGGTACTCGCAACAAAACAGATTGTCAAGCTGCCTTGGCTAAACTCACTCAGAAAGGTTTAGTACAAGATTTCAAGTCTCAATTCAACAAACTGTCAATGAGAGCTCCTGGGTACACCGATGACTTATTACTAGCTTGTTTTATGGGGGGTTTCAAGGAGAACATTCAGGTTGATGTGAAAGCCATGCAACCAACGACTCTTTATCAGGCTTATGAGTTAGCTAGAATCTTTGAAGAAAGGAACAGTACACAAAGGTAGTTTAGATCCCAAGCAAGTAGGCCTGGACCTTCGTTTAACAGTTACTCATCTGTTTCCAATCAAAGGAACTCGACTACAAGTCAAGTCAACAATAGACAAGCAGCTACCAACCTCCACCCTAGTAATGCTCGGAATACTGGGAATCAAAGCACTATAAGCATCTTTCATTCTTCACCATATAAGCAGCCATCTCCATCGCACTTAACTGAGACTTAGCACTATTTAACCCAATATCAGGTATGACATGGATGCTTGAAATTCCATATTGAATTGATGGTGTAGTTCCCACATGAGCAATTGACATCTGAGGCAGCGCAGTAAGCGATCCAATAGGGCTTATAGCAGGTATTGGTTGTGGTACAGTGGCAACACCTTGAGCTACAGATGATTGTCCAAAGTTGTTCTGACCAGTAATACCAGCTAAACCACTGAGGCCACTTGTGTTGCCTGACTGTAGTTGATTAAAGGTGTTGGTGTTGGTGAAGCCAATATTCAAATTTGGATTTGCATGGTTCTGATCATACTCGATTTCATTCTCCAATATCCCTTTTCCACTTTCATCAACGTTACATTCTCTATTCTCCCCACACAAACTCCATCCCGAATCATCCTGCTTAGCACCGACACTCTCAAGCTCATTGAAGTCTCTACCATCTCCAATATTCACCTCAGCCCTCTTTTTAGAACTCTCTCCTTCCCCATTCTCAAACTTCTCATCAATAACATTTAATTCAGCACCAAACACTGAGCCCACACCACTACAATCAACATTCAGAAAATTGAACTGATTAGAAACACTTTTGCTAATACCACTTACCGAGCAAAAGGATGCAGGTGAACTGTTCGGCTGAGCCGAAACGGCGCCGTCGAGCAGAGGAGGCGGCTTGGTGGTGGGCTGTGCTAGCGGTGGAGTGTGGATTTGGAGTCGCGAGCTATGGATTTTGGGCGGGCGAATAGGCGGAGGAGCGTCGTCCAACAGAGGAAGTGGGCTAACAGTGAACTGTGCCAACGGTGTAGGGTTCGAAGCAGGAAACGGAGGCAACGAAGTTGGTGGATACTGTGGTGGTGGTGGTGGTGGTGGTGGCGGCGGCCTCAACTGAGCTATTCGCTCCAACCAAAATTGCCTCAATTCCTTTAATATCTCGGACTGGAATATAGCCTGCTCCGTCGCCATTGATGCCATAGATTTGTGAAGTTCACGAAATCCCGCCGCTGTCTCCTCTAACTCGACTTGAAGCTTCATCCTCAAATTACCTGTGTCAGGTGGACGCGGCGGTGTTGATCCGCAAGTAACGGAAGCGATTCGAGAGAATGACTTTATGTTTGAGTGCTTCAAAAGAAAAAGAAAAAGTCAAAAGTGTGAGGTTACAAAAGAATAAGTGTGGGGGTGTGTGTGTGTTTAGAAAGGAAAGTTTCAAAAAAAAAAAAAAAAAAAGTTGTTTGAAAAGAAAAGAAAAAAAAGAAAAAAGGGTGAAAAAAAAAAGCAATTTCACTCAAGCATATGGCGGCGTGTGTTGTGAAATTGCTTTTGAGTGAAACACATATAGCCCCTAAACACTTGAGCGGTAATATTTAGTGAACCTATGTGAGTTTAGTGGGTTATATCGGGTCTTCTATGTGCCTATTTGATTATGGTGGATTGATTTGACACATGGTCAACACATGCATATACTTGAGCATTTCTCACATGTGCATCTTAATTGCCTTACAAATTCAAAAATCTTATGTCATGCTTTGTCGACTTCATGGTCATGTACATAATTAGTTCTCTGAGGGTTATGGGTGGAAAGGCTAATACTACACTTTCTTTATGCTTGTGAATTAGTGGATTTTCGGATTAGATTTCATTTAATTTGCTTGGGGACAAGCAAAGTTCAAGTGTGGGGATGTGATTACACGCATTTTTTTGCATGTTATCGTATCTAAAACACTAGAATTAAGCTAATCCTCATGTCAATTATTATGTAATTAATCCACTTTTATTTATTTTGTAGAAAATAAGTGGAGTTGCGGAAACCAAACAAAATGGTGTGGAATTGTGCAAATTCGGAGTTTTCGATAAAAGGACAAAAAGTCAACCATAGTCAACTTGAACGAGGAGATGGAAACCGACCACCCTGGCCCCGTTTGGTTCGCAGGAATGTCAAAATTGGAAAAGGATTTATTTTCCTTTCTAGATGCATATGGAATGGAATATGTTTTGGTATTTCCATATGAGTGTTTGGAATATTACTAGAAATTAAATTTTAGAATTAATTTTTCATTTCTATTGTAGTGTTTGGTAAGTCATAAGAATGGAATATGAAATTATAATTTTCAATAACGCCCTTTTACTAATTAAAGTACATCAATTTATAAGGAATATTGGTGGGGAATGTAATTTTTTAGAGGGATAATTAATGTAATTTTGCCTTTGACGGTGGGAAATGGAAATAGAATACCACCCCTGACTAGGTAATTCTATTCAGGCTTTATGAGGGAGTCAATTTCCAGTCAAATCTTATTTTTTATTTCCTTTCCAATCTTTAATTACAACCAAACGGAACATCTGAATGGAAAATGAAATTAATTCTCATTCCATACCATGATTTCCTGCCATCCAAACGGGGCCTAGAAGAAAATCAATTGATTTACTATACGAATAGCCTATAGCTTAGAGTTACTGCCATTTTGTAACTTGTTATCCTAGCTTAATACACTAGATTTTCTCCTTGCAAAAAGAAAGGGATCTTTTCTTGATTTACAAGACAATGCATAGATTGAGGAATTAAAACATTTCTCGATTAAAATTCAACTTAACATTGGTGCAAGAAAATCTCGAGAAGTTTTCACGACAGCGAATTGAACAGATCTCCCTCTAGACTACTGGATTTTGTAGTATATTGACCATACTAATTCAATGATATCTAGAACATAAGAACAATCACAAACGCTTGTGCAGAAAATACATGAAGGACTAAAAAATGCACGAGGAACTACCTGATCGAGCTAAACGCATGGTATCATCCTTAATGTGGGCTTGACGGTTTTGTTGAGATGAGAATGGGTTCGGTCATTTTCTTTGTTGGGCTTTGAAGTTGTGTACGTTATGCTTAGTTACCGTCATTTCATATTTGTTGTTGGATTTTCCTTTTCCACCTGACCTATTTCTTGCTCAATTATTGCAAGTCCATTAGCCATGAGATCATGACTTAGGAGAAATCTCTGACTACTAGATATTATCTTTGTCTTATATTTATATTACCATCCCTTAATTTAAAAACGGACAATTTTCTCAGCTCCAGCTGTATTTTAGGGTTTCGACGCTTGTCTTTCCTCTACCTATCTATACCAATAGTCCGAGAATAACCATAATCACAGTAACAACAATAAGAATATAAGCCTGTAAGATTGAGACCTTATGCCATTAGCAAAGCAAGATCAAATAAACAAAACAATCAATAATGGTCAGGAACAAACAAGTGAAGAAGCAGAGAGCACTGTGTAGGCTGCAGCTAGGTCGGGGTCTTTTTCTTTAGCCAACGAGGATCCACGTGCAGCAAAACATAACAAACACTTTGGTCGATTGTCAGAGAGAGACGTATAATAAGCATGGTGTGTGCTAATAGGTTGTGCCACGAGTTGCCAATTATCTCTCGGAATCGAGCCACAAGTTCACAATGTGGCAGGCACATATAACATCCTTCTGTGTTTTGTCATGTTATACCGATCTGTATGGTTCTGGGTCCGATGCCAAGTGAGACCATTGTTGTTGGCTCCTTTATTGGGGATGGTTGTTGGACTTTGACAACTCAAAAGTGCATCCCATTCCTTCTCTTTTGTCGCTTACTGCTAATTTTGCAGTTCAATGGTGTTAAACCAAAACAATGTTGAATAATCATGGAAATGAAGTTCTTGTTGGTTTTTGGTAAACGGTTAGACCAACTCCAACAACTTTCTTATAATTTCTGTAGTATAGAGAAACAAAAGTCAAAGCTTTAGCATTTTTTTTCTTCTCTAACTCCAACAGATTCCCTATTTTACAGCAATCTCTAAAATCTCCATAATTCTTCCTTAAATTTTAGAGATTGCTGTAAATTTAGGAAATTTGTTATTTTTTTTCCTCACTATCCTTAAATATAGGAATAGTTATATGAAATCTGTTTGAGCAAAAAAGTCTCATTTTTTTCTTAAAATAGAGAAAAAACAAAATATGAAAAAGCTGTTGGAGTTGCTCTTAATCCAACAACTCTCATTGTATTTAAAATAAATATTATTGAATAACATATAAAATTATCTAATAACTAAATTTATAGTCTTAAAATATTCGCCTCAACTAACAAAAAAGATTATATGATCAATATACATATAATACAGTTTCATTAAAAAATGTATCTTATCATCTTATGTACGTAAGACAATAAAGTCCTGTATTGGGATTATAGTAAAATTGAGTGTAACTAATTAAATGAAAAGAAAGCTACAACACTGTGAAGCGACGTGACCTTAGTCCTTGGAACCCTAGCTCATGTGCGAGCTAGCAAAAACATGTGAAAGGTCTCACAATTATAAAGGATATGGTTCTTTAGCTTTGTCAGATATGGCACAAACATAATCCATGGTGAGCAGAAAAAAGAGAGATGCATATGGCATTTCTGGCGTGAGGATGTAGTTCAAATAATCAAGCTACTCTATTCTAGGCTTGTTGGTGGTGATCAATTATATGAGAAATTCATGATGATATGACGCAGAGCATATATAAGAGAGAAACTAATATAAAAAAAAATTGGTACAAAGAGAGACTAATAATGCTGCAGCCTGCAGAAGAATATGCGGGTTTTATCTGATGTTATGGTCCAATGCTCCAATGCTCCAATACGACCTTGACATGTCGTTTGGCAGCTAGCAAGTGACATGCCGCTAATTGTCACCTTTCAGAATCAGGTACCTCTCGATCAGAAAACAACAGATTGCATGCATGATAAGTTGGAACTTAGAACAGGTGTTGCAATTTAAATGGAAAAGCGATTGTGAATGCGAAGCTTTATAATTTATATATATCATCGCATATCATCGCTCTCCACCCGTAACCCTAAAACCAAAGTTTCTTGGGACCATTATTGGAGAAGACTATTCCAAACTCAGATAGCTATCTTCTACAACGATGTTCATATAATTCAAAGAAAGGGTAGGGCAGTATTCTATGTCTTTGTGTTTAGATAGATTATTCGCCTCAAAAATAAGCTTACGCGATTGGAGATAAATTAACAATGTATATCAACAAAATTCACTCAATCATATGTCGACTTCTTTGGACTCGTATACATGCATCCTCATCTTCATCATATCGACCAAAATGAAAAGTCAATTGAAGATTTTAACTTGTAATGTTTTTACACGTGAAGTTCTAATATCATGTTAAACAATTACAGTCTTTAAACTTTTAAAAGAAGCATATCTCCCATGATCTAAATCAAACTAAGGAGCACAATAAATGTGGAGGTTGTCATTGAGTTAAGCTTTTTATCATTTACGTACATAGTACACAGGGAGGTAGGAACTTATTCCTTCTTAGGTATAAAACATCGCAGGCCTATCAATAAATTGGTCCAAGCATTCTTACATGAACATAGAGAGACACATACGTACACTCATACACATGCATATGGGTGCCATGAATTGGATCAAAATGGTCCAAAGCATGGGTATGTAAAGAAAAGTAATTAAAAGGCCAAAAACTGGGAACCTGTCAACACATTGGTCCATGCATTTTTCAGAAAGTGAAAATGAATTCACTACCTAAAACTCAGTCGCATGTCACGATGACGTTGTTAGATATACTTCATAACTATTCACTCACTACTAGGCTCATCGGATTAATGTACCTCAGGTCAGCAACACTATTAAAGGAAACCGTACGGCATAAACAGAGCTAAAAGTTAGGAACCTCTAATATCATTGTACGTACGAGCTCAGTTAACCGTCCTATAGGTAAACCCTAGCTAAAGTAACCAAAAAGCTGAAACCCTCCATACTTTTACACTAATCTCTAATCTCTAATCATAAGTATATAAAAATAAATAAAAAATTTGATGTTTACGCATGTTGAGCTCCGTTGGTACGTAAGTCGAAACCTAAACTTTGGTGGATTCTTGCAATTGTAAATCTTAGGAGAATAAACTCCAAAAAAAGATAAGTACTCGAAAACTCTAAATACATACGCTAGTCCAAGAACTCTAAAGCATGTTTCGAATTACTCAAAAGCAAAACCCTAAATCCACACTCTTGCAATTCTAATGACTAGAAGAATCAACGCTAAAATGAAGACAAACGCATCGCACTATTGAGTCAAAAGCAATCTCTAAATTCATAGCACAAGACTCTAAATTTCACCCGGGAAAAACCCTAATATATAAGCCAAAAGATTGCCTCATCATTTTAGGGAATGTTTTGGAGCCTAAGCAAGTCCAATCCAGCAAACCCTACAATAATTATTTCACGGTGTAGGCCACCATACACACATAAAGTTCATGTGTGCCATAAATTCAACAACAATAATAAAGCTACAAACCAAAGAAAGAGATAGGTTCATTAGAATTAAAGAGTGCACATGGTTGCATGTGATGTATGGAGTGTTTGAAAATGCACAAACCGAAATGAAAGAAAAAAAAAATAGCACGCAAATAGAATGGGAGATTGATTCTTAGGGTTTCCGTTTCGACATGAAAGCCTACTAAATACCAAGCTCTGTGTATCTGTGGTCCTCGATTCGACCATCAAAATATGAATAACCCTTTTTGATAGTTAAGTTGATAGACAGGGATAGGAGATGATCGACGATCCCACTAGGGCATCGATCTGTCTTCCCGTCTCCATTAGCAAAGTGACAGCTGGGTGATTACCGTGGCCATACAGCCAGACTTGCTAGCTTCTCAAAATTACGAAAACGAAATGGCCAGAGAGAGAGAGAGCTAACGACATTTGATGGTAGGGTTGGTCCATGTTATAAGTGTACGTGTTTATTCTCACAATCAAACAAGCATTACAGTGTTGTTGTGGGTTTTTTTTTTGAAATGCTTATGAGGTTTCTGGCATATCCCATTTGCTGGAAATAGCCACCATGTGAGGGGTGGTTCTTTTGGGTTTAGAGGCACATGGAAATGCAAACAGCCTTTGGGGAAAAGGGTGGGTTTAGAGGGTCACTGAGTACTTGCACTTGAAATTTGTAGGGTCACTGAGCCACATGATGTTCAGCTCTTCCAAATTTTCAAAGGGTTCGTTTTTGTTTTTGTAGTGGGGGGCTGAATTTCCCGACCACCTCCTTCTTCTTCGCGATTTCGTATCTCAGAAATATCCAAAGCCACTGCCATACAGTACCCCCTCTTAAATTAATTGCCTGTGTTTTTTTGTTAATGTATGGTTAGTTAATTACATCATTAAGCTCTGGCTAATAGAATCAGATGCATGTGAATCACACAATTTTCTGATCAATCAAGGCCGGGGATCAATCACCCATTTAAGCTATGACATATCTCCAAAGGAAAAGTAGGTTGCTAGCTAGCTAGAGAATAGAAACGTAATTATCATGAGTCTTTATCGATCTCCACTTAGGTGATGACTAATCACTTTGATTTATGGTTGTCATTTCACTTGAAAAACTTTAATTTTGTTTAGGTGAGACTTAAGACGTAAGATCAACTTATCATCACACACTTAAATATCCTTCTTCCTTTGTATTCATGATATAAAGAAAAGTTTTCTTGTTAGACAATTCGTGCATAGTAACATAATGAGATAGTCTATTTCAACCAACAATAACTATTGGTTTAGATAATGATGGAGTTATTAAGGCCAAGTAATGTTACTATATATGAATCATATTGTTGTGGTTTTTGCTTTTTACAATTCTGTTAGCTTAATCCTTTGACCCACTCCGGCAACATTGTCCCCTGACACAATAGTTGGCTTTGTCATTTAGTTTTAGTGAAATCTCACTCGAATGTTTGGTCAATGAGAAAAATTCAGAAACATACCTAACAAAATGTGTGATAAAGGAGTTCGTGAACAATTTTGTTATATGTGAGCATGTGGTACTTTTCTCAGGTGGGAAATGTCACGCCGAGTTAATATGTTGTATATGATGAAATTTTAACGAGACCACTTTAGCATTTTTAATGTGTTATTTATATTAAAAAAAATATATTATTGTAGAGCAACTATAAGATACGGCTTGTTAAAAGTTTAAACAAACCCAAACCCAAAACAAGAACTTTGGTTTGATAAATGAGGTTTGGGGATCAAATTAGGTGGCATATTCAATCAATCCAATAAACTAAGAGAATTATCAAAAATAAAGAAAAGAAATTGATAGCGGAGCTCAGAAGAAAGTAAAGCCTCTACTGTACACAACCCGAATTAAAATTTTCATAGATATAGAATATTTATAAAAATTACATAATCCCCCCCCCCCCCCAAAAAAGAAAAAAATAACACCTGGCACCATAAGGCAAGGTGCATGCGCGGTTATTCAATGGCGTCAACTGGTAAGGTTGAGACGATTGGCCGCCGGAGCACCGGAGAGAAGCTCCGTCAGAACCGTCATAGCTCGAACCTGCATCTCCAGCGCCGCTATGTAATCGGTCGTTTCTTCTAGAAGGTTCGGCAACGGAGCCTTCCGGCAACCGGGAACCAACTGGCTAAGAAGCTTAACTTTCTTCTGCACAGCCGGCGTCCTCCTCCTCTCTCTCCTCACGTCCGCCCTCTTACACCGGCTATCCCCGGTAACCCTCGCCTTTCTACACTTCTGAAGCCTCTTGCTCAGCCTGAGTCGACTCCTCAGAATCGCTCTGCTCCACCGAGTCGTACCTTTCGCCGCCACGGCCAGAACCCTGTCGGCTGCTTCCTTCACGATTTTCCCCCCGGAGACCGCTGCCGGCGACGATGATGATCCCTGGCGAACCCTCCGTAGCGCCTCCACCAGCTTAGTTGAATAGATCCGTTGCTCTTTATCGGATCTCCATCTCACTTGAGTAGTTGAAGCCGGATTCCGATCATCCTCGACTTTTCGACGTTTCTTGCGACTCGAGTCAAGACAGGGGTCGGGGTTCGAGACAAACGAGGCCGCCATGAAAGCTGGGTATCCGAATGTGCAATTCAACAGATACAAAAACTCTGAAACCTGTAATTTATAACGGTAGAAATGATCGTTATTTCGATGAAAGCAAGATGAACAAAGCATATATATATATAGAAGCAAAACATCTATATCTATGAGATTGTATTTATACCTTGAAGGAGTAAAGCAAAAGGTGGTTAAGAGGTTAATGGTGGTGATGTCTTCTGAGAATTTTAGTTTCTTTGGGAAGTTTTTCAGAGTTCGAGAGAGAGAGAGAGAAGAAAGAAGAGAGCAGAGGAGGGGGGTTGAGAGAAAATAGGAAGAGGGAAGAGTATTAAAGCAATCCACGGGAACCACGTGTCAATTCCTTGGTCACATTTATTGCCGCTCCTTTCTTCCTCAAGAAAGTTCTCTTCTTTTTATTTGTTTTCCCTCTAATTCAGAAAATAAGAAATGTGTTTTCTATCATCCTTATTATTTTCTTTTTTGCCAAGTCTTTGTTATTTCTTTCCTCGATTCTTTTTTTTCGAATTTCATACGTGGCATTAGGACTTGATGACTTTGTTCTGTAGTTAACTAAATTATACAATCAACACCACTTCTAGATAATTAACTAATTAAATTATACGGTCAAAATCACATCTCTACTATTATAAAGGGAAGCCTAATTTTAGTGTCATAGGCTTCATCAAAATTTAAAACACCTAAAATACCATTTATTTAATAAATTATCATATCAATATTTTTATTTTATTTTTAAAGGTTAAAACTGTAAAATATATTTTTATTTTTAATTGTTAGGTAAACATAAAATGAAAACAAACAAAATTAAATGAACAATTACATTATCACACGTTACTCTCTTCAATTATCCGTGTAAACACGCGGGTTAAAGGCTAGTTTAGATAATCAGAAGCGTTCTAAATATGTAGAGTTATAAGATCATCGGGCCATACTAATTAATAAAGAAAGAAGTAAATCAAGCAATTTCTACATTCATTAACTTGGAATGGATTCGAAAACAATGAAAATGATTATTACATTTATTAAATTTTTATGCGTTTATCAACACAAAATGAATCGTAATGCATGTGAATATCATATTAAAATTTAGGGGTCGTGACCACTTACCCAATTTCAACTTAAAAATTGCCCACTTGCTCCACTAAGAATTTTTTTACCCCATTTACCCAATCTAACATCTATTGACAGTATTGCCCTCATTTTAATTAATGAATTACACTTATCTATCTCTCTCTCTCCCCCCCCCCCCCCCACCGATTTCTCTCTCCTCGTCGACTCTCTCTCTCTCCCCCCCCCCCCCCACCGATTTCTCTCCTCCATCCCCCGAATCCGGCAACACCGTCATTCCGCCATCCCTGTCGCGCCAAATAAAAGTGTCGCCTCCTCCAAGCAAATCGATCCCCAGCTTGGATCTGTGAACCCAGTCCAGATCAGATCAGTCCGATCCGATGCGATCCAGGCGCCACAGATTCGACGTCGCCCGGCAAAACTCGAACCTGCACCTTCAAGCTATTCGAAAACCCAGTCCAGATCGGATCAGTCCGATCCGATTCGATCCAGGCCTACGACGTCGCCCGACCACCCTCGATCCTGCACCTCCGATGCGCTTCGGCTCCGCCTCGTTCCAATCAAACTAGGTGAGCGGCAGTTCTTGTTGCGTTCAGGACCGACTTGAGCTCCACGGAGGAGGAGTTTTCAGTGACCCATTTGAGAAAAACGTTGTTTGGTAAATAACCAAATAGGGGTTTTGATTGTTTTCAACGAATTCAAAGGTTTTGAGGCTAACTGGGTACTGGGTAGAAGATGATGTGGATGGAATTGAACTGAAGTTGACCAAAGTAGAAGATGATGATGAACGATGGAGATGGTCAGTGGAGATGGTATCTGTAATGTATTCATTTTGGTTCACTTGAGGGCAATAATATGATTATTGGAAGGTAATAATATGATTATTGGGGCAATAATATGATTATTAGGAGGCAATAATATGATTATTGGGAGGTAATAATATGATTATTGGGAGGCAATAATATGATTATTGGGAGGCAATAATATGATTATTGGGAGTCAATAATATGATTATAAATTGATCAATTGTGCCTGTAGTGTATTCATTTTGGTTTTGGGAGTTCATACAATTCACTGGACGGCAATAATATGATTATTGGAGGCAATAATATGATTTTTGGGAGGCAATAATATGATTATTGGGGGGCAATAATATGATTACTGGGGGGCAATAATATGGTTATTGTGTATTATTAGGGACCGATCGCCGGATTCCGGTCACCGATCGCTGGATTCCACGGCCGGCCACTAGTCACCGGAGTCCGGCAATGTATCCAACGACTTCTCTCTCTAAGTGAGAAAGAAGGAGAGGGCAAAAAAGTCCCAAAAATAAATAAAAAGAATAAAAAAAGAGTTAATTGGGTAATAGGGAAATAATCTCTTAGAGTGTTTTGGGTAAATGGGGTTAAAAAACTATTAGTGGAGCAAGTGGGCAATTTTTAAGCTGAAATTGGGTAAATGATCACTTCCCCTAAAATTTATCAAAAGAAACCAATTAAGTTGCCCCATTTCTTTATGGATTTGATTATATAGTTGGGCTTCCAATTTATCTCATCTCCATTTTATATAAGTAAACGTGTCTATATTAATTGATCCGAGACTGAATTCCGTGTGATTTGATCTTGAGATTAGATTCAGTGTTTGCTATTAAAATCAATGCGATACTTCATTGCGCATGACTCTAGAAACTCTAAAATCATAGAATGAATGATGGTTGAAGAAATGAAAGATGAATTAGGTCAACCAAAGCCGCTACTAAATCTTCATTTGGTGAAACCTAATCATAGTTCAAAGAGACTTTGGAAGTGTTTGGTAACATGAATGTTTTGAGTAATACATCACCCCCCGGCAGGTGAAACATTTCCCCTGTCCCCTAAAAAATGGTAAGAGCATTACAAACGTGCCACTTTGTGTTTAAACATTTTTACCAAACCTTCAAGTACCATTTATAAAGTGAAATCCACAGTCCAAATTAAATTAATGCAATGAACAAGTTGGCACCGGCAAAGAAGGAAAAAACATGGGTCTGTCTACTCATCGTGATTCTTGATTTCTTGTCTTGCAAGGCCGGTATGTATGTTAATGTTTTCTTATACATTTGCAATCTCAATTTTAGTTTTCTATTTGGTGGGTTAGAAAACTTTGAACTTTGTCGTTATACATATACAAATAAAATTAGTTTCTTTATAGCCGATTGGGAATGAATATGATCAATGCTGCTTCATGATTTAGCTCATTTTACTCGATTTTTTCACAATTTTGAAAATTCATCTATATTTTTAGTTGAGTTTTATTTACTAAATATATTAAAAGATCAATATAATGTGCACTCTACGTCTCTTTAGCGTCTCTGGAGTAATACCGAAGGAGGATATCCGCTATCTTTACGATCTGAAATGTATAATGAGTGGGTCTATTTCTACGTACTATTGTGGGTACTACCACTACATTCTTGTCTGTCTATGTCCTTAAATGACAACGGAAGGGTATGTAACGGCCTATTCTGGTTTGTGATGAATATACTATTTCGCCCCGTGGGCTTGATTCAAAAAAAAAAAAAAAAACTAAATATATTAAAAGAGATAGAACCATTATTCCTTTCTCAAATAATTTCGGACTTTCCATCTTGGCAAAGCAAAATCGAGGACTTCTTAATTACGACTAGCTAAAGTTAAAAGTTTCAATTAAAAAGTGTTTTCTATGCATTTTATTGTTAGATTAAAATTGAAAACAAAACAATTAGTATAAGATTATAAAGTTCGAGCAAGGAGAGTAAACTAAACTCGATCCGTCAATTTTTTTATTTTTTTTATGGTGATTGATGATGTGGAAATAAGTTATTAGAAAACAACAAATGTGTTGGCTTGCAGTCTTGCACTAATTGGTCTTGGCATGGGACCAATGGAATTTGTTTTCTAGCTAGGCAATGATTAGTGGGTGATGCACCAAATAGAAAATTAAAGAGGGGCATGTGGTTGTTTTCATGGCACTTTCTATCATCTGGGCCTCTATTTTGTTGTTTTCTTATCAATGTAGGATGTGGCCCGGTATGATCCACATTGCCTCACCCATTTTATCTTCCCAATCCCCCCACTATTACATTTCTAAATCAAAATTGGCACAACCCAACATGAACATGCTCTTTTCCTTTGTTGTTTACTGCCTTTTGTTCTTGTTAGTGACTTGGTGTAGCTACAAAACCCTCTCTCTCTCTCTCTCTCTCTATATATATATATATATACTCTTAATCTTATCAATGAAGCTCTTCAATAGTAGTTTGAACTTTGAAGGTGGCTGGCATATGCAAGTAGGTCACTAAAGGCGAGCATTTGATTGATTATGTTATCTTAAATCCTAGATTAATATGACTAAAACATAAGGGGCCTGACTTTGCAAAATGGAAAATTAAAGTATTTGAAAGAAATAGAACTGCTAATTACATGCCAGAGAGATCTGTCTCCTAGCGTGAGACAGGCTTCTGTATCAGAATTCAACTAAAATTTTCTGTATATGATTCAGTGCAAAACACCTGGACCAGAGTTAGATAATCTTTAACCTAGCAGCAATAATTTACTCACGCAAGATTACTAAATCAAGAGTTTAATATCACGTACACTTTGACCCTCTCTTTGATCCTTCAGAAACCTAAGTATCCACTTGAACTTTTGGTAATTATTCCAGAAAAAGATTTGGTCTACATTGGTTATTGTTTGCTGATTGACTATGCTACGGTTTGAATCCTCCATATATATTCTTGCTTATCCTTTCTTCTGAACTAGTTGCAAACATTATCCAATTAGGTTTCACTTGGAGTTTCCCCACTAACTAAAATATATGATTTCACTGAATTGAAAACATGAATCAAATACCGGCGAGGTGTGACTGCATGCATAAGACAAGGAACTTGATTGATTCTGGTGCAACCTTGCTCCCTAACATGGATTTTCCTCATTTCTTATTCTTCCATGCTTTCATATTCTTGTTTAATTATTAGTTTTCCTCACATTAATCCTTGTTTGACAAGAAACTTAACCCTTAATTTGTTTCATATGTCACGGAGGATGTTGGGTCTGAGTTGTTAGGTTATCGAAGTAAACTAAATAGTTTATCCTCTATTTGATTCCTAGCTAGCTAGAAACTAGAACTGCGCGCTTCGATCTTTTTCCATAAACCAGTCTTAGAGATTTTCAGCTGCCCATGAATTAGAAATCTGGTTCATGAACAGACCCAATTAGATAGTGCATTGCACTAAAAATGGGGGCAATGTAATGTTGGGAAGAAGATAAACATGGGATTTGGTCATTTGGTGGAAGAAGCACGTTTTAGGCTGTCAATCTTCTAATATTATAATCTCTGTGCGCGTAGGGTTTGATTAATATGATTAAACAAGTTAGGAAACATGTTCCATTCACATGATTTGATTAAGTCTTGAGAGTTTGTCAAAGATTGATTCCAATCTACTAATTATTTTAAGCTGTAGGTACCAATTGGGGCCTAATGTGCTATCTTTAGCTTAAATGTTTAATAAGTGATTACACTTTCATCATTTGATCAAATGGAGACAGGTCCGCACGAGTGCGTGTCTTGGTGAGCAATTCATACCTTGCTTATGCCAAGAACCTTAATGATGGTGTTTAATCGATCTTAAACTACTAATGAGAATTAACAACAATGAAACTGCTAAGGAGGATTGGCTCCAAAATCGTTTGTTTAAGTTCCATAATACATTCTAGTCCGATTTTCGACACATCAACGGTTGTCAGCTGCTCACAAAGTGCGAACGATTGTTTTATCGAAATAACGACTCCTATGCCCTAACGAGAACCAGGTGCAAGATTGCGTGTCTTGATAAGCAATTCCCAGCTTAATTATGCCACGAGTCATAATGATGGTGTTTATCTTAAACTAATAATAACAATTAACAACGTACTAAAGAAAATGTTTATGAGAATCGACTCCTCAATAGTCTCACAATGCGTTCGAGCTTGAGTCTCTAATACAAATCAACAACTGCCAACCCCCCACAAGGCCACAATGCATATACAATTGTTTTGTTGAAGGACCGTTGTTGCGCCCTAACAAGAGCCCTAGTCCATGATGAAAAATATCTGTATACAGTGTATCCATAACCGGAGATAGGGAAGAATTACCCAACCTTACTGTGGCAATTGCTACAAGACTACGACAAAATATCCCGAGGATAAAACTCGAGGAAAGGGAGGCCTTGTACACACCAGAGAATAAGTCACTTGGTAGTGGATAACTATTATAGTTTAATTTGCTGAATGAAGTATGAATATGACAATGACACAAACTATTCAATGTCTACTAATGTGGTCATGTGTTTGATGCATTGATTCTCATGCCAGTCACGTTAAGGGTACTGTTTTTTTTTTTGATACAAATGTTAGGGTACTGTTGGACCTGCCCCGACTGTGGAATATGTCCTGTCTCCCTGGATCAACTCATCAATTTTCCCCTGTATACAAGTCAATGCATAGTTCCTCTGGATTTTTCATTATAAAATTTGGTACAAATTCTGAAAAACAAAGTAACATGAAATGACCACAAATAACTCGAATGTTTTCTATCTAACTGCTATACGTAGTTTGGTATCCTATTTTCATGGTGAAGTAGTACAAGATCTATACAAAATGTTTGTGTAATCGTGTCAGCGTGCAACTGGTAGCTGTAAGCTGTCTGTTGAAGTTCTAGGCTTTACAAGGTAGGCAAGTGTGATTTCTTCTGGGTTGGATTCTGGAATTTCCTCATGGAATGGTACCTCAAATAATAAGGATTGGTATAAACAGACCTCATCTTCTTTGCAATAGTAAACCTGCAAGACAAGCCAACTTGATTAAACAACAGAATATGACATGGTGAGCTTTTCATGTGCTAATCGTTTTTAATCTATCAGATTTCTAAGGGTCAGGCTACTAATGCTGGCCTGATCACAAAAGCATGTGGTTTAACAGCAGTGGTACAACAAAAGCATGTGGTGTAACAGTACTGGTACAAAGGCAGACCACCACAATTCAATTATGTTTTGGCAGAGCTGATTAGTTTGTGGCGAAAAATAAGCAATACCTTGCAATCAACTCTCCCCACAGAAGCTGAGGGAGAGGGTCTCTTAAAATGAAGTACTGCTGATCCTTCTGGACTAAGATATCCATCTGAGGGATCAACGAGAACTGCAGTTTCAGGCTCAGTTTCAACACTAAACTTACTGCGAGCTTCCTGCATTTAAAATTTATACATGACAACTGACAAAAACTGAAAACGCCAAAGTACAGTAGCCAAATTGAAAGTAAGATGGTAAAAATCATTAGAGAACAGTAACTAAATTGGAGTCAACAAGATTGTGTGGTTTGATTTAGAAGAGGGACAGGGACCTTTGAAAAATGATACTCTTCAGGTAATGATATTTTAATAAAGAGGTTCCCCTCATTGGATGAACCACCATCAACTGTAACGGTCTGTGTGTCAGCTGATGAGCGCCTTCTGAGGCGTTTCAAAGCCTTGGATTTTGCTGTGGGAGGCTGAACCCCTTTTAGCTCCAGAGTAAGAAGTTCAGGTTCTTTGCTGCTTAAGTCAATATATCTGATTAGACTGTTGTTTGTATCGGCTATGAAGAGTCTCCCTGCAAAGAAAAAGAATTGTAATAAAAATTCTTGTTGCAACAAATACATTGATATCTCACTTTATAATTTTCCATGAATAAAAGAGAGAAGAGAACATCTAGAATCTTTACAAGATTAGAATGTAATTTAACAAATGAATCCAAAAATGACCCATGCAGAATTTCAA
Organism: Rosa rugosa; assembly: GCF_958449725.1. Classification (NCBI taxonomy): domain Eukaryota; kingdom Viridiplantae; phylum Streptophyta; class Magnoliopsida; order Rosales; family Rosaceae; genus Rosa; species Rosa rugosa. Next base: position 5,858,408 of record NC_084826.1, on the reverse strand, counting down.
GTGGCATATATATGTTATAAAAAATCATCACCATTTTTCGCTTCAGTGATTCCTGATGGCTCTGAAAGCTGCAAAGAGATAACATGGAGAATGAATCAATACGTTGACCTGTTCATTTCTTTTCTAGAGTGTGATAGTGCGATACAAATATAAGAAACATGAAAAAATATTCTGCAGTAAAATAATTCAAGAAAATAGTGAGTGTTTTGAATCTTGTTACTTCCTAGACAAGCATATTTAATCAGCCTAATACTTGAAAGAAAGCTATGCAATCTGAGTGACTAAACTTCCTGCATCATTAGTATCTTAAATTGCTCAAATATAAGGAAACCGAACAGATTAGCCAACCTGAGCTTCAAGAGCTGTTCCGTCCTTGAAACCAGCTTTCCCTGTCCCTGCTATGGTACTAACTCTTTTACTAGATGGATCTAGCTTCTTTATCTGAAGTTTGGAATTAGAAAGACCAAATTAATACTTGACCAGACACTTCTAAAACTACCACAATATTTTCCAGTCTTAAATAATAGGTAAATTGATGCATCCAAAAGTACATGCTACATCTTAGAATAGTTATTGGCGGTCATTATCATGCTACCTTGTGATTATAGCTATCTGCTATATAGATTTGACTGCCCTTTGTACACAAGACACCGAGTGGATGTTGAAGAAGTACTTCAGAACCCATTCCATCATGGTCCCCAAACTAAAGAATTGATAAAAATCATTATTAAAAAAGGATCATATACAGAAGGACATTAACTTTTAATTTTTTCTTTGATTTCTGCATATGATGTCCATAGTAGACAAGTTATTCAGATCACCTTAAACAAATTGTCTGAGAAAAATGGATCACCACCCGCTAGCAATCTTGATCCTCCTGTTTTTAAAACAACTGCCCTGATGGAGCTACTCTCACTATCAGCAATATACAGTTCCGTCATATCTAAAATAACCAAAAATTGTTATAACCTGTAAAACTCCATATACGGAAAAAAAAGCCTTAAATGATGATTGAAAGTCATGAATGTGTCAAAGTGTTATAATACCAGGAGATAATGAAATTCCAGAAGGCTGTGCAAATGATGTGCTTGAAGAGCTATCCCAATGAAAGATCAAAAGGACCGAGTCAAGTCTGGAAGTACATAATAGCAGAAAAATGTTGATATTGCCATTAGCATCTTCAAATTATCAATTACCTTGATCCATTCAGATTTCTTTCATAACCATCACCACTAAATGCTCTAGTAATCCCATCAGCTGTATCAAGTTGCCAAATTTGATGTTGGCCAGCCATGGCAATATAAACTTTCTCATTGACTGGATGAAAGCAGACATCCCATGGAGAGTTGAGTAGCTGAATAATATAACCAGGTTCTTTAATAAAATGGAGATGTTTATCCAAGAATTTTGTAATTCAGTTTTTTATTTTAGATAAATCACCAGAAGTTCATTAGTCCTAATAAAAAAGGTTTACATCCTCAAACTCAAGGTATTTCTAATCTTACCTGAGTGCTTCCTTTTCCTCCTCCTCTGTAATCAGAGCCTTTGGTTCCATTTCCAGCTAGAGTACGCACTGTTTCGTTAACAAAGTCAATCTCCCTACAATTTCAAAGCTATATTATGACAGGAACTCATTTATAAAATGTCAACAGATGGGTCAATACCACTTCAATCATTATATTGTTCTGTAAAAGATGAAAAAGCAAGGGAAGTAAACCTTGAAATATAAGTGATAAATCCTTTTAATGTTTCAGGAATTCTTTCAAATGTGAAGACTTCAGAAAGTTCTTATATTTAAATATTTAACTATTGATGATTCCGTCTTTTTATTTCTTATATGCTCTAATAGCAGGAAACACAGGGAGTTACACGATCAAATGAAAAGGGATTTCTGTAGCCACCACGTACCTCAACGCATGGTTTTCAGTATCCGCGATGTAGAGAAGATTTTTTTTTGTATTGTAAGCCAGGCCCTAGGATAAGTACATGCCCAAAGGTTATATGCATACATCAAATACATGAAATGAGATGGTAAACCTCAGAAAGAATGCAGATTCAGAGAATAAATCTGTGTCGACTGTGTCAGCATACTCAGCAGAGTGTATATAACATGCTTTTAAGACGACTCTTTTCTTACCTGAGGCCGATTAAAGGTGGCATCATCAAAAGAACCATCACGTAGACCTTCCTCTCCTGTACTTCCAATTTGGACAATAAAATTTCCATCTAGGTCGGTTACAACCTGAGCTCCACATACAACAGCATGGTTAGATAACAATCCAGTTCACATTCACTTCTGCTATCACAAATTTGCAACAAATGTATACCTTAAAACTTAAAAGTATTGACAATAAGAAACTGAAATGTTCATAATACACTAGCTGACATGAAATATCTTCTAAGTTAGGATCTCTACTGGAGAGAATCTAGTGTTGAACTGCAAAGCTATATTATGTCCACTTATCAATATATCATCGCAGTTTAATCTACAAATTTGGGTATCAAACTATTATAACTTTTCAAGAAATATGACATTGATTACAAGAAACATGCATGCACAGGATGTAACCGCTTCATCAGTTACATACACCCTATAATACATTTTTCTTTAGGAGAAAGCCAATTTATAAACTTCAGCACTACCTCACATATATAACTCAAATGCCATGATATGACATTTATTACAAGAAACATGTATGCACAGGATGTACCACTTCATCAGTTATATAAACCCTATAATAAATTTTTCTTTTGGAAAAGCCAATTTATATACTTCAGCACTAGTTGCATATATAACTCAAATGCCATGCATGCATTCTGGGCCTGACATGTGAGATATGCTGAATAGGAATCCAAATTGGACATACAGTAGTTGACCATTTTAAGGCACAGGAAAGAAAAAAAGAAAAAAAAAATGCACGCGCGCGCACACACAGTGCAGGAGTGTTTCCAAATAGAGAGAGGGGGTGTGTGGGTGAGAGTGAGGGAGACAGAGCCTACTATGCGGTTGTGATTACTGTCTGAAATGAAGAGCCTCTTGTTTTCGACATCAACTGCCAGCTTTCCAGGAAACTTTAATGGAGACGTAAACAAACGGGGATCATTATCTTTCTCCAAACGCAAAGGAAGTGGTGCATTGTCCAAGATTTTCTTTCGGCCATAGTACAAAAGAGCTGCCTCCACCAAATCATCAAGATCCTTTGAAAATAAAAAGTTATTTATTAGCCAATTGCAAAGTAGAATCGTAGAAATACATGAAACTGAGTAACTTACAACTACAGTCTACCACAGAGAAAATTTTGAAATTGGTTATTATACCTTGCGGCGACCTTCACCTGATAGTTGAGCAAGAAGTCTTCCATTGGGCCCAACAACAGCAAATGTTGGCCATGAATTCACACCTAGCTCTCTCCATAGATACATATCTCCATCATTGACTACCTAAAAAATAAAAGGCATAAAAGTTTAATTGGTAGGATAAACTTCAATATGCAATGAACTTCAACTTTATCAAGACCGTTTTGCTGAAATGTTACTTGATTTATGGTTAAATGCAAGAGACTTTATAGAACACAAGAATCTTAACATACAAAGATAACTCTGTCCAATGATGCAGGTATCTTTTAGGAAACACATTTATATGCTTGGGAACATGTTACTCAAGTTCTGCAATATTAAGCTCATAAACCAAGTATAATCATCAAAAAGATCAACAATTACATATTTATCATACTTTTCATACAGCAGTTTCCAGGCAAGTAGTTCTGATACTTTAATAGAACAATCAGTGACAGATGGTCAAACATTACCAAAGAAACAAACTACTCCAGAGTACTAGAACACCCAGAATAGAACGAGAGATCAGCTTATACAAAGTACAAAGCATAAGGCTTACTGGGTGAGTGATGTCATAGCGTAACACTGCATTCCGAATGGCCTCTAAATCCTTCTCATTATCAAACTTTGCCGAATGAACTCCCACCACAGTGAACTACATAAGAATAAATTAACAAATATAGCATCCACTAATGTGGCTATTTAAAGTTTTAAATTTTGCCAACTGGCACATGGATCAGCCATATAAACATTATTGAAACGGGCAAATTTTCAGAACAACATGGTAAAAGTACATATGCTATTCATATATCTATATATATGTTTATAAGGATATCATTATGAAAAGCTCCACCTATTACACATTATTTGTTCTTTTGTAAGTCTCCTGAATTCGCTATTAACTTGTTACTTGGTTCTTTGTTCCACATAGAGAGTATTACTCTAGGATGATGAAAATCTAGATTGGATATACTGTGTTTTAGATCTAAATGATAAAGTAATAGCTGTCTCAAAAGATGGGAGGAAAAACATTCAATCTATAAGGAAAAAAATCAAGTTAACCTTATACAACTTTGTTAAATTTTACGATCAGCAATCTGATAAAGCAGAAGCCTGGAACATAATAAACTGAGATGGCAGACAAGCTGAGACTTCAAATGAAGAGAAACACAAAAAAGGATTACCGGCATATCTTTGTATTTTTTCTCCAAAAACTCCAGGTCTGGCAGTACATGCATACAATTTATACAGCAATAGGTCCAAAAGTCCAGCACAACCACTTTTCCTTTGAGATCCTGCCAAAAACTTTATCAAAATTAAAGCTATAAGATAAACCTTGGTTACACTAAATAGAAGTTCAGATTCAAAACAAATCACCTTGCTTAACTTGATGGGAGCTGTATTCAACCAATCAAGTTTTGGTGGAAATTCTGGCACAATTGGAGCAGTTCCTCTTGCATAGTACAAGGTTGATCGTTGAAGCAGATTAGACATACATTTCTTATACAGTAAGAACGAGATATGGAGGAACTATGAGGACAGATACAACACATAGTATGTCAGCAATTTACCTGGTTTCCAGGTCAGATATATAGTTCACAAATTGTTGGATTCTTTCCAACTTTGATTCACCTATAATCGAATGAAGAAAAAAAAAACAAGTGGTTTTCAGTCTCGAACTATGAACCAATAGAGACACTTTAGTCAGATAATAAGAATACGTTGTAATGCCAACTTCGTAAGAATTAAATGAACAATATATGCACATATTACATAAGATAATGAAGGATTAGGCAGATAATAAACTGAAAAGAATATGCCACCCAGAGGTTTGTGACATTAGTACCTTCTTTCTGTGCAATAGATGGCTGGTTGACCCCAAATATCACATTCCAAATAGCGTTAGGTGATGCATATTGCATTGCCTGTCCATGAGTAGAATATATACATCATATATAGAAACTAGAATAACTTGAGGAAAAAGAAAAGAGATTACTACATCATTGTTTCCATGCTTATGATCACTTGTAAATTACAATGCATAAATTCAAAACACACACACACTCTCTCTATCTGAGCATTCTACTCTATTTAGTTGTACCTTCCAGTTTGATATGGTGAAGGCAAGACAAGACAAAGCAATCCCCAAGCTTCCATATTTCACTATATCTCGCCGAACAACCCTGAAACCTGTCCATCAATTATTCTCCAGCCGCAAGCTAAGGTGGTTTAATATGGTATTTCTTCCATTCGAAAATGCAACTATGTGATAATTATTCTCATGCTAATAGATTGCACTGCTCAATATTAAAGTAATTTATGTATAAATTTTCAATTTCTTTATAAGCAATTATTTTCTTTGGAACCTGTTCTAGCAATTAAGTTAGACATCAAAACAAAGAGAGCCACATATTAGAGGATATTACACCCTCACACAATGCAAAATAATACTCTTGGAGCATTTACTAATACCTCTCAGATCCATGTGACCAACACACTAGATGCACACAACATAGTACATATGTGTGTGTCAAAGCAAATTGGATAAGCTTTGTATTGCAAGCATGATTTTGTTGGAGAGAAAGCAGAATAGTTGATTAATATGTGCTGTCTGAAATATGGTTAAAGCCCTTATGTGTCTTGAACTTATACAGAATGAAGTTAATAAAAAATTTAATCAAATTATATGACTGATATTTTGCAACTAGAACTCTTCTTACCCTCCAAACGAGAAAATGCCGTCATTGGCAGCACCAGAAGAATCAGTATCTCTTTCCGTGAGCTTTTCTGATGTGGTTTGAGATGAAGAATTAAGAAATTGAAGTCCCTGCATCTTCCCATCTGCAGTGGCATATCAACATAAGACCTCATTTTCCAGAACATATAGGAGAAAAGATTAGCCTGTAATAAGTTGGTATCGGACTAATGACATTAAAAGCTTTTGAGACATCATCTTAATGGAACTATCACTCAAACTACAGATCAGTAAGATCAGAAGTGTGCATATAGCAATATCGAGGAAGAGTTTCAACAAAGAGGACCCCTAAAAGAGGTCTTTTCTTATAACTCATAAAACAATGGCAGTAGTGTAGCTTCACCATTCTACATTATTTGAAGATACAAATGACTTTGCACATATTCTCAGGACTACATACTATAGCCATCAGAGCCACCACTGAGAATATCATCGAGTGAAATATTTCCTATTTGATTTCGAATAATGGATGGACCAGCACTCATTAGAGCCTCTTCTGATAGAGTAGTTTTCACAGCTATACATCTGCAAGTTGCAGAAGAACATTAGCAGTTACCACATAAACATAATTCGTAATTCTACATCAAAAAGAAAAAAAAAAACCTGTGAGTGGAACATAAAAAAATAATGCAATTGGTGATACAAAGGAAAAATGAGACAAAACACTGCCAATTTACAGATAAAAGACTTTTTTGCAAATTTACCTCATTTTTGCAGCGTTGGCAGCCTGCACTCCAGCTAGTGCATCCTCAATTACAATACACTGCCAAAACATATGCAAATCCCAAATGAGCATTAAAATGGAAAGAGTTAACTCCTGACATCTTCCTTAGATACGTGTACAACAGAATAAGAAAAACAGAACAACTTCATTATATAGTCTATGGTGAAAGCTAATATAATCAATATCTTGGGGAAACTTTTGCGAGACATTTAAGAAAATTATGGTCACAATTATGTAGTATTTATATCTATTTTGTCATCTTCTATTTCTGCTGTGAATGTGCAACTGTACTGACCAGTGACATTTACCAATTCCTTCTACTTGATTATTCAAAAATCTTCTCTTCAGGTAAAATATAAAATTCTTCTTGTATACCTCACTAGGGATTACATCCAAGATCTTTGATGCAGCCAAGAATATATCAGGAGAAGGTTTCAGATTCTCAAAAGCATCTGCTGACACAATAGCATCAAACCTGACAAAAGAGGATAAAAAGATAGCTAGAGTTGAAAATAATGACCCTACAAAAAATAATATTATAAAACTATTGCACAACTTGAGAAGCACAGCCAATCACCATAATGGCTTACAATGAAAGTGGTAAATTGGCAGCAGCTAGATTTGCCTTAACCTTGATTAGATCAGCACTGGATGCAACAGCAACCTTAAGGCCTTTGCTTTTACACTGTTTCACATCAGAGCTTGCATACATTAAAGAATAACTAACTCAATTAGCAGCCTAGCAACATTAGGTAAATATAAGTAATCTCCTTGACACCTGAGTAACAAGTTCAAGGGCACCGGGGTATCCTATTCCAGAATCTGGTTTTGCATACTGCAAGCAAGACATTCAAAAACCAGAGAATTAGTGTTATATACTTATAATCAAGGTCTAGTCTCAATTCATTACATTGATAACTTATAAACAATGAATACTGGGATAAGACAATAACCTTATCCAAATATATCTCAAAGAATCTCTTCTTTGCTGCCTCGGTATCGAATCCCTTTACCCCCTTAACAGCAGCAACACCTCCTAAAAAATTCGCTTCACCTACAACATCAATGCAACACTATGAAAAAAAAAAATTCCACAACATTGGTCCATCACATTATAGTTTACTGACTCTCTATCACAATGTAAATACAGACAAGGACAATGGGAGAACTAAACAATAAGATAAATAAGTAAAAATTCAATCTTTATTTTGTTTCATGTTAACTTATTGTACAAATGGTTCAACCAAAGTTAAAATCTTTTTACCAGAAAAGTTATTTACTTTACATATGTAAAGAGAGGTGAAGTAACAAAATTGATCAAATCCATTGAATATCAGAGAAATTTTACCAGTTCCTCCGAAAGGAACAAAGTCCTCCACCGTGGTCTCAACCCCCATTTCGGCGAAAACTTGGACTGCGGCCCTTCTAGAAGGCTCTTCGCTATTGCAGAGAACTCCATCCATGTCAAACAGCACAGCAGAGACCTTCCCCCACTCACTTCCAGAAGATTCTTGAACGTTCTTCTCCTCCACTTTCACACAAGCTTTGACCACCATTCTCTTGGAGAAAACGAACCGTTTTGGGGTCCTTTGGAAGAGAAGGGTTGGGACTGAAATGGGTTTTGGTCTGGTTGAGGCGGAATGTAAGCAGAAGAGCCTGGTGGGTTGTGAGAGAGAAGAGGAGGGTGGTGAGAGTAGCCTCATGGCCATGGGAGGTTGGTTGGGTAGTCGTAGAGAACACCAACTGATTATTCTGTTAGTGAGTGGCGGGGAGAGGACTCTGTTATATTTTTGTGTTTCTGTGGACGAAATTGTCCTTCTGTGTGCTGTGCAAGTGAGAATGGGTTCTGGTAATTTCGAGATTCGTTTGTGGTTTTAGGGGCAATTCAAGCCAAATCGAGTGTGTTCTTTTTTTTTTGAAAAATAAAATATAAGTTCAGTCTCTATTGTTTGTTGTTTACTTTTTTTTCAGTGGTGGAGATTGGAGAAATGGGGCTGACGTTGAATTTATTATCCACTTTTCAATTTTTAGTATTTTTCAAGAAATGTTATATAGTGTATTAACACACAGATACATCAACTCTATGCAGTTGTACGTAGACCAACAATATATAGCTTGAGAGAATTTCTTTGCCTTGCCAAGATATTCCTTTCTTCTCACTGAATATATATGGTGGAGGATGCTAAGAAACCCAAATAAATGAGAATATCATATGTTTGCAGTTGACGCTTTGTGGTGGAACCTTAGATATTGTACTAAAGATCCCAGACGCTTCAGCTTTTGATTTTCCATATGGGCAACATATCTACCCATTTGTGCTTCCAGGGTGGCCGACACCAGCTCCTCGATAACAACCAATTAATGCTTGTCCGGCGCCTATACCTGGTGTCTCAGCTGCATTTGTAATATATATGGACAACCGTTTCTAATGTCTCCGTGAGTTTTGATGATGTTTACATGGATCAGTTCATATGTGAAGTGTAAACTAACAATCTAACAATGTATGCAAGGGTATTTTAAGCTACATACATACATGTGTAATTTGGATACTGCATGAACATCCAAATGGTGTATCCAATTTAAGACCTTACCAAAAATCCTTGCACGAACACTTTCCATTTCTAAAATGATGATAGCGCATACGGTCCCTCACAATTATATCCCGGTTGTATAATTGTGAAAAGAGCTTTATGGCAGAATGACAGTCCTCACAAATCCTCAAGTTCTTCACAACACGGATGGTTGTTCCAGGTTTTGTGTTAAGTACTCCGAAAGCAATTGCAAGCTTCTCACTGTGGTACCGCAGTGCTGTTTCCTTCTCCTCCTCTGCAATGTCAAACAAAACTTGAGATGTATTCGGTGAATAACCCTCCGTCTCCAGCTTTTCTATAATCTTTTCAAGCATCAAGTAGACCTCCTTCATTTGTGGGTGTGACCCATCTCCCATTTTGAATTCATGCACTTTGCCACCAATATCAACCATGCTGATTCCAGGAATAGTCTTCACTCCCCTTTCCTTCATCAATTTTCTTACCTCTGCAACATCATCCCACATACCTGCCTCTGCATAGATGTTAGATAACAACGCGTAACGTCCACTATTTTGCGGTTCCAATTCAAGCAAAATCCTCCCCACTCTCTCACCCATTTCAACATTTCCATGTATCCTGCAAGCGCCCAACAGGGCACCATAAACAGCTGCACTAGGTTCAATTGGCATTGAATTTAGTACCTGCTCTGCCTCTTCCAATAGCCCTGCCCTTCCAAACATATCAACCACACACCCATAGTGCTCTACCTCAGCCTCCATTCCATACATTTCCTTCATAGAACTAAAAATTGTAAGACCTTCATCAACAAAACCCCCATGAGCACAAGCACTTAGAGCATTCAGAAAAGTAATCCCATTTGGTTCCAAATTATTCCCTTGCATCTTGAAGAACACATCCAATGCATCATCTGCTCGGCCATGCATAGCAAGCCCACCAATCATGGCATTCCATGTCGAAACCTCTTTCCGTTTCACATTTTCAAACACTTCCCATGCCATGTCAAGCCTCCCACATTTGGCATACATATCAACCAAAGCGGTCCCCAGTACTGCATCCACCTGAATTGAGTTCTTCTTAATATAACCATGAATCCACTTTCCTTGATCAAGTGCTCCCACATTGGCACAAGCAGCTAACACACTCGACAATACGAATTTCCTTGGACTAACAATCTTCTCCTTTTGCATCTCATTGAAAACTTCCAATGCCTCCTTGTGATACCCTCCTTGCACATAACCATCAATCATAGCACTCCAAGAAATCTCATCTCTCTCAGTCATTTCATCAAATACCGCCCTTGCATCTTTCAACCTCCCACACCTAGCAAAACCACTCACCATTGCATTCCAAGACCCAACATTCTTAATTGGCATGTGCTTATCAAACAACTCCTTAGCTGCTTCTACATCCCCACATTTCATGTACCCATCAATCATTGCATTCCAACAAACAACATCAGACGACGCCGCGTCATCTAGCAATATCCTCCTTGCCTCCTCCACAAGCCCGAAAGACGCATACATTTGAATCCCAGCACTTCTTATGTGCCCATCTTCACTAAGCTGTTGCTTCACCACATGTGCATGAATTTGCAGACCTTCCTCCACTGCTTGAACTAATCTGCAGGCCTTGAACAACATAGGATAGGTGAACTTATTAGGCCTGGAATTCATATCCACCATCTTAGAATAAAATGAAATAGCTTCCAGTGCCTCATAGTTCTCCACACACCCTTTGATCATAATGTTCCATACAAACACATTTGGCCTCCACACATTATCAAACACCTTCAAAGCAAACCCAAAGTTGTTGAAGTGAGGACTTGCATAGCATTTTAGTATGGTGCCTGCTACATAATGGTCTTGAAAGTGGCCTGACCTCAGGACAACACCATGGGCTTGCTTGAGGTTTTGTAGAGATGTGGTGCATTTTGTGTTCAAGATGTCTAGGATTGTTTTCTGGGAGAGCTTGAAGGTAGGTTTGGTTTCTGGTGAGGCTTCCTTTGGTTTGATGTGATGAGGAAGGTTTGTGGTGGTGGTGGTGGTGGTGGTGGTTGTGTTCATGTTTGCTGTGCTCGATCTATCCGGTCTAGGCTAAGGTGCAGATTACGTATCACTGAAGATAAAGCGATAATGTCATTGATATGACATGTCGTTTGTAGGTTTTGAACTGCACGACATGCTTATCCTCAATTTGTTCTTTAGCTAATTCTTTTTATTTGTTTTTGTTTTTAATTGACCAAAGTGTTTGGTTCTCTGAAAAGATGGAAAATGTGGTCAAAACCACAGAAACAGAAATCATACAATTAGGGGTGAATGATTCTCTTCTTTTGGTCACACTTTGAATGGATAATTAAATTTGATAAGCTCTATCAGGCAAGTAATCTAATAGGAAAGACAAAAGATCATCGTAGTTCTGACTTCTGACTCATATCCTCATTAACTCCGGTACCAGCATGCAAGTTATAAAAAGATTTCATTTCTGAGCTGCGTGATAGATTTCGAACTCTAATTACTTAAATACTAATGTGTTTTAGCGAGAAAGTTGTAATCCCTCGAGACAAACCATACATTATAAGAAGACCCGAATGGTCTAAATAACCCCGATCGAATATGGAGATGCTGGCAGTGTTTTTTTTTTTTTTTTTTTTTTCAAGCCCTACGTTTTAGTTGCAGGCAGATAATTTCATTGCACGTTATGTAACATTCAAGGTTAAGTACGATGCTTTGAGTTACTGTCACCTTCTTTAGCCTTAAGTAGGTAAATTTTACATTTTGCTAATAATTATTACTTTGATCCTGATAGAAATACATACAATACTTCTTCTGGAAATGGATATCGAAGCGAGGAAAGTTACATGCGCACCGGGGCTGCCATTGCCGGGGACAAAGCAAGTTTCTATCAGTGTGCCAGTGCCTAGTTTCATTAGCTTGCAAGACACGTTAAGTGATGCCAAAGGTTGTCACTATATTTATAATTCCTATGTTGCAGGTGCTATAGACTTCATTTGGGGCAATGGCCAGTCAATGAACGAGGTAAAAATCCTTGTAGCTTTTTGTCCTATTCATTTACTAACATTACCTGAAACAAGGATACATTCAGCTGCATATGTGTTTTATTTTGTTTGCCGGGACATATATGAAAGATATATATTATACCCGAGAAGGAATTACCCTCGTGGAGTGTTGGTTGTGAGTAAGTTTCTCCTTTGATGTTTGAATTTTTGTTCAAGCAGTTCAATTCTGCTGTCTAATCCTTCCTTGTTTTCTGTTTTTCCGAATAGGGATTTAATCACATATTCAGAAGCAAAACTGCAGTGGACCTGGAGCAAAGATGTATCACCGTGTTAAGTGGGAGAAGCAGTTTTCTGATCAGGAACTGATGAATTTAACAAACACAACTAATTTCATAAACCAAGAGGGATGGATCGATGAGCAACCGAATTAAGCCCTATATTCTTCTGTACTACAAGAAAAATTGCAACTGAAAGAAGGCAGATTATACTGCAAAAGATGTGCTTGAATGGATTAAACCTCCGAGGACAGATTCAAATGCTATTGCAGATGCCTTCCCAGCAAAAATATTAGCCTAGAGGCTAGCACAGTCATTAGTTAAGAGGGGAACACGTTAACAAACTATACAGAAACTCCTACAACATCCATATGCAATAAAATTTCCATAGGCCCATAGGATATGTACAAGAATCCATCTTCCCATGGATATAAAAGCACCTTCCGTATTTCTGAAAATTAGTCGCTCCCAAGTTATCTCCATCAGTTATCCCAGTACTCTGATTTTACTATTGGGTCGACTGATGATTAATTTACCTCAATAGATTTTTCTGCATCACTTGGATCCAAAATCACATGGTAGTCACCATCCGGCGAAGCCTGCTTGTTCTCCAAATCAGCACTTTCCATGACATGGTTTTGTTCATCATCAACAGCCACTTTGTTAGCAAAGCTTTCCTTTTCCTTGATACTTTGCTCAAGGAAGGGCTGCAAGGAAAAGGGAGCAACTTTTATAGACATATGAGCACTCCGAGAGTGAACATCAGTTGAAAAATTAGCAGCAATCAACCTTTTTCTGTTACTCTTGCTACTTAACATAGTCCGCTCCTTGATGATAAATTACTGATTGTCCTCAAAGCATGGAGATCATGAATACTAGTACTCAACACTCCCACTATGTGTGCTACAAGTTTGGTTTCAAACCCAACACACCTCTAGATTAAGTCACTATAAGGTCATCACACTTGGATCAGGTTGTATTCCTGCCCCCTAGGTTTTGCTTCGAATAGGTAGCATGTCATCATGCATGTAAATGGGGTACAACTTAAGTGACTAAATACACAAATTGATTAGGGACTGCTGTAACAACAGGGAAAGAAATTAATGTAGAGGGAATTGTACCTGTTTCTCAGCCTCAGATAGCTGATTCCATGCATCATTGGCCATTTGTCGGAGATTCTGGCCTTTATTAGATTGAATTTTTTTTAATCTCCCACATTCTGTCTTGATAAAGATGTGGTAACCACTGCGTATCCCTTGTCGAGCACCTGGCTTCTTCATCCCTTTTTTCCTGGGTACAGCCAACTGTTTTTCAGCTGATGCTGAACCTCTTTTCCTCATCTCTTTTTTCTTCGAGTGCAGCTGGGGGGTCTGCTCCTGTGCTGCTTCGGGTACTGCTAGTTGGTTTTCTGCCGATGAGTGCATATCTTTTGTCCATATCTCTTCTTTCTCTGAGTGCAGCTGGGGGATATGCTTCTGTTCTGCTTCTGGTGCTGATTGTTTTTCTGCAGACGCCGAACCTACTCATATTTGAAATACAAGGGGTTAACAATAAGTTCAATAAGCTATGAAATCACCTAACATCACACTTCGGTCTTTGTTCATTATAAAGAGAAACAATCAGCACCGTTAGCCTATATGCAATATCAGGTTAAATTATAACAGCTCAGTGTGCAATTGCAACATGATGACTAATCTACAAAGTAAAAGAAACGGTGACAATACCGTATATACCTGTCGACATTGATTGAGAACAGCTCTCCTTGAGAATCTTCTTCTCTCCAGGCCCATCTTCAACATTTGTTACCATTTGAGATGAATGATTGGTGCACTTCATTTCCATTCGGGGGCTATCCTCAATATCAATAGTGAGATCTGCAAATTTCAACCTCATAAGCTCTAAAATGCACTCAACTTATTTCTTATGTACAAGAAAGTAGATGCAAATCTAATTGAAACCAAAAACTTCTAAGCAGTTAACACCACACACTTTGCGTAGATTTTGCCAAACATATATATAAATGGTAGTATCCAGAAGGCTTGGCTAAGGTATCGGATTAGCTCCTATACCTGGCGTTGAAGCCACTTTCTCAGGTCCCCTATAAAAGTAAATCTGTTCATAATGAAACAGAAAGAGTGCATAAAGCTTTAGAAGAATATCTGGATAATTGAGATTCCTCCCATCCAATTTCAAAGAGGATGCAATCTCCTCCCATCTCCTATCTTTGTTCACCTGGAAATGGCAACAAGATATCAATCAAATTCCACGAGGCCAAGAACAACACAATCCAGTAGCAAACTTTTCAGGATATAAGATACTAAAATGGCATGGTCACGAAGTCTATTTCCTTTTTCACTAAATAAATACGTAAACATTAGCAAGTCAATGATAGAAAACCTGATTAAAGCCTCCCCTGAGAGTTACTTCCTTGTAAAACAGATGCAAATTCAGTTTGGTTTGTCTGACATCAAAGCTGCCCAACAAAAGGAAGATATTTTGAATAATTTTCACTCAGAAATAACCCAAATCAAAGATACATTTCTAAATATTTAACCACCATTCCATTCCTATTAGCTGCCTATATGTATATCTTCCACATGGAAGAGTAAAAACCAGTCTAATAAAGCCAAAATATTAATATGACAGGAATTATCCAAAGCTTTATGAAAACTAAAAGGTCAAAACACATCAACATCACTCATCATGCATTCGAATAAAACTTAATTTTGATTTGCATGTGATAAAAGTTTCCAACTTTTTCTCTCTCTCTCTCTCTCTTTCCCAAAAGTTTCTCACAGAACCAAACACAGCAGCAAAAACCCACATAATAGTCCTGTACTCTGAACACAGTACAGAACCTATCATTAAAAATCCCTACTTTGAACACATTACAAAAATGGAAAACAGAATGCATAAAAGGAAGGTAGAAAATGAAGCCCAAAAGATTAAGACTTTAAGAGTGAATTAGGGAACTTACACAAGATTGTACCCAAGTGACTCATTCAACTTGCTTAGCCTTTCATAGAAACTCTCACTATCAGAGCTGTCAAACATGCTTTTCCCCTGAAACCCAGAATTGGGCACATTGGGATTGATCAGTTTACCAGAGCATTGTGGTTTAGAGAACTCAGAGAAGCCGCTGATCTGGCTATCTCTGGTGTCCTCTCTCACATTCTTCTTTGGCATACTGAAGAAAATGCTTAATTGGATATGGCTGTGCTGCTCACTCCAAATGATTCCACTGGCTTGATCTGAAGGCCAAACTCTATATGGGAAACTGCAATGTACTCTGCAGCCTTACACGTGTCCGCATTGGGGTAGATGAACTTAGGTTTACTGTGGACAGCTGTTTTCTAGCTCTTAGCCATGGAGTTCTTGGCATCTTGGAGCTCATTTGGTAAAAGACTAAATTGTGGTGACCTGGTTAGTCCACTGAGTCATTATTAATTGCAAAGAAACAGAGAAGCATAATAAATCCACCTATGTTACGTTGAGATCAAGGTCTACAAGTATTAATATTTCTCAGAATTTTATTTTGTACAACTACATGCATCTAAATTTTATAATAATATACTTATCAACGATATCCCATATTTTTGACCAAATTTTTTTTTTTTTTTTTTAAATATTCGACACTCGATATTTTGTTCATTGATTAAGAGACTAAAATATACAAAACTAAATTACGGTATATTAATGCACATATGATGTCCAACTCTTCTATTGTATGATTTTTTGATCAATCGGCAAATAAACCATTCAAATTCGAACTCTGTAATTAGTGAAGCCAAACTGCTCCCCTGACGCACATATACGCGTTCACAATGCCTATACTCTGGTTACGTTAACCACCCATATGTGGAGGTTTACTAAAAGACATTAGCAGTATTGTGTATGAATAGCACAATCATTGCACCAATGCAGCACCATTATTAGGCGAGAAAATTTAACGTCATTCATAAAGGAATAATAGCATCAGTGTTGATTGATTGTGTACAAATTTATTTCCTCAAATGATTGATTTTTGTAGGTATATAGATTCCTCCCTTTTGGATAGATTTTGTATTTACCTTGTGCCTCTTTAAAAATTTCAAACCCTATTAATTATCATTGAAGATTTATTTCCAAATCAGACAAAACTAAATGCATTTCATCATCTTAATTACAGAGCACTGATATCAATTCATCATCCGTCTTCTTATAAATAGTAAGGGTCTGTTAGCCATAATCTCCTGTGTACCAAACTTGTGCGTCCCGAGTCGCCCAGTTTGAGGGGGGTGTTAGCGACATTAATTCCTTAACTTGCCTCAATCAAGCCTGATCTCTTCCTCAAATCAAGCTCATTAACACTAATATCTTCTGGAAATGTCAGTTACTTATTAGCATTGATATTAGGCTAATCTTATGGTTCTTGCTATAATATGCAGTTATTGTTAGGCATGTAATACTCTGCTATATATGTGTACACTTGTAAATCATTCATCAATGAAAATCATATTCAACAAGGTTCTCAGTATACTGCTAAGTTATTCTTCAGATCTTGCAAAATGAAGTCTCTTATTCTTATTATTTCAGTGATATTGGCTCTTTTCTCTTTTCTGAATGGATTGGATGCAATCCGTCCACTAGACCAAGTTTCAACTACCATCGTAGTTGATCAGAATGGTAAAGGACAATTTACCACTGTTCAACAAGCCGTCGACTCTATACCACCAAATAACCCCGCGTGGACTCTAATTCACCTCAACTCCGGTGTCTACAAGTAAGTAACATATATTTGTGTTTCGTTGTTTTTCTTTGTGAGCTGTATACTGTCAATTGGAACCCTATGTGCTAATATAACCATGTTCAGTGAAAAAGTTGAGATCAAGACACCATATATTATCCTTGAAGGAGACCGCGATCAGCAAACTGTGATTCAATTTGGAGATGGCGGAAGTGTTGTTACCAGTCCTACATTTAAGTTGAATGCAGATAATTTTGTGGCACGATATATTCTATTCAAGGTTAAGCGACAAACTCAAGTTTTATTATTTTAAGCACACAAACTAATGAAATGAAAAATGAGAAGTGATTTTGACATTCCACTTGTCATTATATTTCGTGTACAATTGCACTTCTTTTTTACTTATACATGGGTGTAAATTTATATTTCGTCTCTTAGAATTAGAAATAACTAATTAATAAAATTGTTTCGTAACAGAATACCTATGATCGTCTTCCTTCTAAATTAGCCGCCAACGGGGTGAACACTACTTGGGCACCTGCAGCTGCAATTGCCGGAGACAGAGCAAGTTTTTACCATTGCAGCTTCATTAGCTTGCAGGACACATTGACTGATGCCAAAGGTCGTCATTACTTCTATGACTGCCAAATTTCCGGCGCCATAGACTTCATTTGGGGAAATGGACAATCAATTTACGAGGTTGAAAAACAAAAAAAAACAAAAAAAAAACCATCATTGCGATCAATACTTAGATATATTCACACAATCACATGTATTTACACTCGATCAAATTGTTTGCATGCAGAATTGCAAGATCAATTCATTGGCATCAAAAATAGCTCCACGGGTAGGTTTTATCACAGCACAGGCTCGTGAAAGTCCAGAGGAAAGTACTGGTTTTGTATTCAAAAATTGTCATGTGACTGGATCTGGCCCTATACATCTAGGAAGAGCTCATACAAACTACGCAAGAGTATTGTTTGCTGGGACAACAATGGACAATGTTATTACGCCAGAAGGTTGGGACGGGGCACGGTTTAAGGGCTCCGAGTGAGTATTGGTTTCGTTATTTCTTTTGTCTAATCACAGTAGTGACAGTACTGTAGAATTTTCCAGAGTTGGACTATACTTGTTTGATGCTCTTCTAATTATTTGCTTTGTTATTTTTCTTTGCTCTTATTTCACAGGAATTTAATCTCCTTCTCGGAGGCCAATTGCAGGGGACCTGGAGCAAACATGTCGAAACGTGTAAACTGGGAGAAGAAACTATCAGATCAAGAAGTAAATGATTTGACTAGTTTATCTTACATAAATCAAGATGGATGGATAGAGAAGCAACCTAGATAAGCCCTTATAATTTCAGGAGCAAAATAAAGTAGTATGAGGTTGAAGGCAAACTAAGTTGTCACTTTAATTATTTGAGTTGTTTGTCTGACAAAAAAAAAAAATGAATGCATGATGTATTAAGGCTTTTTTTCCCATGGGAAAGGAAAACAAATTTCCCACTAACTTTCATTTCTGCTGTTTGGAAACATTGGGAAAGCAACGGGAAAAGATATGTTGGTTTCCATTTTAGTATTTGGTTTGTGTATGGAAATGAAACTAAATTATACTAATATTCCAATATCCTCATTTATTAAAACACAAATCATAAACTTTCCAAATAAAATTTTCAATAACAATTTTCAACAAGGATATAAATGTATTTTTATCATGTAATTAATACACAATTAATGTTGAGAAAGTGGGAGGAAAAATGAATCATTTGGAGGATGAGAGAAGAGGTTTCACTTTCCCTTGTGCACACCAAACATAGAAAATGAATAGATTGACCGTCAACACGCCACAGGTTTTATTTTTTTTATTTATATCTTTCTCATAATTATTCTCTGAAATTGACCGTCTACCAAGTCTTATATTGGCTCTCGTTTGTGTATCAACGTAATCTTCAGCTTAATTAGTTACTAGATCTATTTGGAAATACACATCAACGGAACAGAGAACATAGAATCAAGGAGTAACCAAATTAAGGAGAATCGGGCATAAGTCTCTCCTCGTCATCTTGAGTTAGCGGAGGAGAACATTAAGGATATAAGGGAATAATAAGGAAAGTGTACGTGCTCGTCATATTGAGTTTCTGCTGAAGAACATCAAGGATGTAAGGGAATAATAAGGTAAATCGGGCATAAAATATAACAAGGTGGTACGCAGCTCGCAAAGCTAATGTGAAGCCTACTACAAAGAGGAAATCAAGTCAACATATATATAGCAGATTCTACCATTAACAACATTCGAAACTTCCTATCGCTAGCTGAATAGCTGTTGCGCATCTACTAATTGAATTAGCCTGTCTTGCCAAAATAGACCGAAGTGACATAATGAGCACAAGGGATAAGCCTGTCTTGAAGTTTTGCAGCAATATTATGCAGTCGTTTATATCAATAACGTTGGCCCGGCCCTCTTCTTTTTCTTTGGTGCATTGGATGCTCGCCCTTATCCACTTAAATATATATGATCTTCCACAAGTTGTTTCAAGAACCATTATAGTTGATAAGCATGGCCGAGGTGATTTTGCCTCGGTGCAACAAGCCATTGATTCTATACCATCAAACAATTATGTGTGGACTTGTATCCACATCAACTTCGGCGTCTATGTGTAAGTAAACATTATTTTCAAGTTTGTATTTCTAAGCTTTACTTTTAGGGTACTTTTAAATTCACCCTCCTTATTATACGTACTTGCACAAAGTAACAAGTTGAGATCCCTCAAGACAAACCATATATAATTCTTGAAGGAGACCCTAACCACTTCCCTGTGATTGAATATGGATCAGATGCTGGAGATGTTGTTAAGAGTCCTACATTTAAGTTACATGCATGCATATAATTTTGTGCCACGAAATATAGTATTCAAGGTTAGAAACATATTCAAACCTTAAATTCACATAAAGTTCGGTAATTACTACAGTACAATACGTACATTAATAATTTTTTTCTTTCTTTGGTCTGGTAATAGAACACATATAATCGTCTTCCTCCACCAAAGTACGGCGGCAATGGAAGGAAAGTAGCCCTAGCACCCGCAGCTGCAATATATGGAGATAAAGCAAGTTTTTATCAGTGTAGTTTCCATAGCGTGCAAGATACACCGGCCGATATTCTAGGTCGTCACTATTTTTATAATTGCTAAATTGAAGGTTGTGTAGATTTTATTTGGGGTTTCGACCAGTCCATTTATGAGGTTTAAAATCCCTCTCCTCTTTCATTCTTATTTTGTTTTTTGCTATTCAAAAATTAGCATAATTATTTTGACACTTGGTTACATATATTCACATACATTCAATCAAACTCTTTGCAGAAATGTCAATTAATTCACTTGGTTCCGGCTATATCACAGCGTAGGGTCGTGATGGCGCAAACTGATAAAGTAATCTGGGGTTCGCATCCAAAACCAATTTGCAATGGATGGATTGGCCCAAACCCTTATATAAACTCATAGGCAAAGACCGCAAAGTCCAATTTTTCCCATGTGGGATGTATATATTCTCAACACGCCCCCGCACGTGTGGCGAATTTTCAAGCCATACACGTGAACAACTTTGGGTGACGTGGAGCTCGTGTGGCCACGAGGCATGCACACATGGGATAACCCGTTCTGATACCATGATAAAGTAATATGGGGTTCGCATCCAAAACCAATTGGCGAGTGGCCCAAACCCTTACATAAACTCATAGGCAATGTCCCATTTTTCCCATGTGTGATGTATATATTCTCAACAACCCTACAACTGGTTTCGTATTCAAAGATTGTCATGTATCCGGATCAGGTCCTACAGTACTGCTGGGAAGAGCATACAGGCCATACGCTAGAGTGTTGTTTGTTGGAACATATATGAAAGATATCATTAAGCCAGAGGGTTGGGACGCACCATGGAACAATGGTCGATAGTAAGTCTAATTTTTTTTTTTTCTGGTTGTTTTTGGTGAGTGGTGACAAAGAGTGGTTATAATATTATACAAAACTATACACACTTCAATTTTTCTGATTCCTTTTGGGCATTATTGAACAGTGAATTGACTGCGTTCTCGGAGGAGGATTGTAAAGGGCCTGGGGCAGACTTGTCCGATCGTGTACCATGGGAGAAGAAGCAGCTATCAGCTGAGGAACTGTCTTATTTCAGTAATACAGCTTCTTTCATAAACCAAGATGGATGGTTGGAAAAACAACCCAAATAAGCCTAAGCAAAATTAATTGAAGACATGAGGAACTGTCTTATTTCAGTAATACAGCTATCAGCTGAGGAACTGTCTTATTTCAGTAATACAGCTTCTTTCATAAACCAAGATGGATGGTTGGAAAAACAACCCAAATAAGCCTAAGCAAAATTAATTGAAGACATGAGGTCTTATCTAGCAAGTCTTCTATTGCATTGTGTACGTATTTAGTGTGTTTTCGGTTCATCAATGAAGAACATGTACCTGCACACTGTGCTTAATTTATCGACTTATGGCATCTTGATACTACTAGGATTTCTTTTGGAAAGGATGTGCTTTTTGTTAGATACGATAATACTATTGATAATATAGATAATTTGGTGTTTTGTTTTGTATCAAGTAAAATCACCCTAATTTATATACGTTGAGTTGTTACCTATTACGACGGTAAATCATGTTCTCAATTTCTGGCTATAAAGATTGATTAGAATTTTTTTTTTTTTTTTACCCATTTTCCTATTGAACCTAATCAACAAGTTTTGCTTCTACTACTCGTATTTCTTTAAGTTGGGTAAATAAATAATAAAAATATGGAGATAAAGAAAGTCTTTCTCGTACCTAAATGTCCAATCATATAATCAATGTTATGAAGTTAGTATCGTAATTTGCTTTGTCGATCAAGTGCATTTGTCTAGAAATCAAATTAACACTCAATGCATTGAAAGTCAAAGCGACTCTATTGTGTTAGAATCAATGAGGAGAAAATAACAGAAAAATCTCAACTTTCGGATGTTTTATATATATATGTCTTATT
The DNA here is from genome assembly GCF_958449725.1 of Rosa rugosa. NCBI lineage: Eukaryota > Viridiplantae > Streptophyta > Magnoliopsida > Rosales > Rosaceae > Rosa > Rosa rugosa. The sequence continues at coordinate 5,835,995 of NC_084826.1, read as the reverse complement.
TTATATTTTGTTCAGTAGATTATAATAATGTCTTTGTAATTTCTCATTTTTATTTTTAGAAGCAATGTGATAAAGAGTTATTACCATTACTCTATAATGATAGTCAGTCTACCATACATATATACTGTGTCTCTTGATGATCGTAATTCTGATAACTAACAATGTCAAGTTCTGTTGATTAATTAAAGGGTTATTGACCCAAAGCATCAAAATGAGGGAAAATTATCCCACTTACCCCAGCAAGATATTTTTATTCCCATTAACACAATTTAAAAGGAAATGACAAATATGCCCTCGACTTAATTAATAAACTACAACCATGCGATTCTCTCTCCCCTCTCTCTACGGTCACGATTCACAGCTCTCTCTCTCTCTCCCTCCCCCCTGCTGGATTCCGTCAATGACAACAACGAGAACGTTGATTACAAAAGCTCCGAGTCCAACCAACCCAACCCCGACGATCACTCCGAGTCCGATTCCAGCCTTCTCCCATGCACTCATCCCTCTGTGATTACAGAAGCTCCGAGTCCGATCAACTTGACTATATCTGCAGCAGAATCCGGCAGCGGCAATGGAGAATCGGACGTCGGAGGTGAAGCGGAACTCAGTGAGTTTGTCGGCGCCCTAGCCACTCCTTTGGATCCTCTCACCCACTGATCGGATCAAAGGTACGATTTTCTTCACCGCTTGGCTTCTGATTCAAATCTGTTTCGCTTCTTATCTTTTCGCATTACGATTGATTTGTGATATGAAATTCGTTGGCTAGAGGAAGACAGTGGATGCAATTTCATTTGTGAATTTTGTTCTTGCGGTGGTTGAATTTTGATTTGATTGGATTGGATTACAGTGATCGTGGTGGTGAAGATGTTGACCAAATTCGAGACGAAGAGTAATAGAGTTAAGGGAGCTTGACGTATTAAGTTGATTCTTGCAGAGTCTTTATGGAGTGTTACATTCAATCATTTTCATGTTTCTTGTTTTGGTGCATTGATCAGATTGGAGGAGTTTTTGGGCCTGAATTTTTGCTGTAGTTGTATGTAGTTGGAGCTATTGGTGGCTCAGTCTTTTACTTGGTGCACCATACCTTCCTGAACCTGATTCGAATTGTTGTTTAGATGTGTGTGTTTGTGAATCGATTGTGACTAGAAACTTGAATTTTGGAGTTGCTTGCGAAATTGAATGTTATTAGTGTCCGTAAATCACACCTCCGAAGCTCCCTCGTAGCTAATCTGAGCTTTTTAGTGATGCAAAGCAAACAGATGGTAGAACTTTGAACCAGCTGACCTGGCTTCTCTTTTTTTTTTGGATAAAATGAGGGCAGAAGAATAGAAGGAAAGAAAAATGAAAAAGAAAAAGACTATTGGAGGCAATAGACGGCTGTTAAATGTCTATTGGGGGTCAATACACGATTTAAATTGATGTGATCTCCTCTCTTTTTTCTTCAATCAAAGTTTTATTTGTCTAATTATAGAAAGATTAGTTCCCATTTCGATAATCGAAACGTCTATTGGGGGGCAATAGACCCCTATTGTATTGAGAGGCAATAGACGCCAATTGGAGGGCAATAGACCCCTGTTGCCCCTCTATTGGGGTCAATAGACGCCTATTGGGGGCAATAGAGATTTTCAGAAAAATCTGGTGGGTGACGGCCGGTGACCGGATTCCGGCGGCCGGTGACCGGCTCCGGCGAAGTCTCCTATGGTTTCTCTCTCTTTCTCTCTAAGTAATAAAGGATAAGGGTAAAATGGTATTAAAAAAAAATCTGAATGGGGTATTAGGGAAGACCCTCCTTAGAGTGTTTTGGGTAAGAGAGAATTAAAAAAACTTAATGGGGTAAGTGAGAAAAAAATCCCTAAAAATAGGGTAAATAGATAAAAACCCTTAATTAAATGGAGTCTTTTGTGTATTCAGAACTTGACATTGATTATCAATAGTTAATACTTTTAGCTATGACTAACATTTCAACTAAGTTTCTGTGGTGTAGTGGTTATCACGTTTGCTTTACACGCAAAAGGTCTCCGGTTCGATCCCGGGCAGGAACATTCGTTTTTATTTTTTGGTCTTCCTCAATGAATGACTCTTTTTTGAACGGTAACTTGCATAGTAAATTAATTTCTTGATTAATTCATTTATCCAGAGTAAGGACTAGTAATGTAAGCAATTAATTTCACTGTGGTAATAAACATGGCCTTCCTGGTAAAATGTTCCACACAAAGGCATGACTAAGCAGTCACTATATATACATGATGATTGAGGAAGTTTTTGGAATACCGAGATCAATTGATACACACACACATACTCTCACATGATGATGATTAAAATGTTCAAATTGACTGTTGATGATTTCATGCATAAACAATTGATATTGTAGTAGAAAATTATTTTCTCATAATATCAGATTTTCTCGAACCCTTTTCTTCTATATAAATGAAGAACTCCATCATCTTCTCACACATACTTGCAATTGTGTGAATTATATGGTTTATGGTAATGTCATCAAGTGTTTATTTACAAATAGTCAAATACTATACATGGCACCAAAATGAAAATCAGAAACAGTTATAGGTGTGAAGGCCGTATGGGTGACTCATGCTTCTTATTTCATGCGGTTCATTATCATAGCCCTTAAAATTTAGACTGAGGTGAAAAGCTGAAGGGTAACATTAAAAACCAAATTCATAACACTAGTATCTTTTTCATCAAAAATTACTCTTCATATAAAATTCGGTTTTCAGAGTTTCTATAGTAAGGAAGAAATTTTATTTAAGAAATGTAAGCCTTGAAAATTTTAATTTGCTGAGTATCTAACACAATCATTTCTTTTGAACTTGAAATACGAGAATGATTTTATCAATGACGCAAGTTACCAATGCATCAGCTATCAAAATATAATACTCGAGACTCGAGAGATTTACCATGTATATTTAACTACACTTTACATATATCATGACTCATTGAGCAGAGTATTGTGCAAATGTGCACCATACACACTTAAATCCATTATTGATGCAAATTTGGTAGCAAATCATATATATAGTTGAAATGGAGAATGGAGTTGGTTGGTACCCAATTGGCAAAACCAGTCATCCATTCCTGTGGACTATCAAAGAAGATAGAGTCATATTTCCTTCTCCATAATCCAAGTCCAAATACTTCATCTCCCTAAATCCCCCAAAAACAAAAAAAAAACAAAAATCCCTAATTTGGAAGAAACAAGAGGAAATTGTACACGTGTCAACATGACCACGTAACCAATTACCAATCTATGTCTCACACAACTCCGACGCTTTTCCTGGCCACACGATCAAACACAAATATACCATCGTCTTTGAACTGTCCGCTTAGCGGCGGAGTCAGGAAACACAGAGACTTGGATAAGGCCATGAAACCAAAGCTTAAACCCACAGAAACAACACCTTGATTTCTCAACACCCTCCTGAAAAACCCAACTTTGAGATTGAGTCCTAGTTGTTCATGGAGATTGAGAGCCACCCATTTGGTATTGGTTGCAATTCTGTAAGGCAAACTCAGAACTTAAAAAAACTTCTGATATATCTCCATCAAATCCCTCTCTTTAGAAATTAACCCAAAAAAGATTGGAGCTTTAAGTTTTTTTCATAGATTTTAAGAGATACCCTTTGTGTTTGAGCTGAAGTGAGCAAAAGGGTAGAGCTTAGTTTTGGAGTCTGCATGAGTGAGCAAGAGCACAGTTGGTGTTTCAAGTTTCGGAGGTTGAAGCAAAAAAGGCAATGGCTTTGGCTTTTGGTTCAACGGTTACTCTCTCTCAGTATTCTCTCAATTTCAATTCCTCTAGATTTCGCCATCGAATTGCTTCTCGCCAATGGTTGAATTTGAACCATGTTTCTGTTGGTTCTCATAGGTAAGCTCAAGTTTTGGAATTTGGGTTGTTCAGGCTTTATTGGTGCTTAATTAAGTGTAGTGCTAGTGCTCTAATTTGACTTTAATGCATTCAAAGTTTTAATATTTGATAAAAATGTGTTGTGTGACTTCTGTGCTCTGTTTGGTTGCTGAAATGTGAAGTACAATGGGATGTACATTGTGGAGAATTTGCAATTTGTTTTATGCAATAGTACTTGTAAAGCAATTACTATTTGAATCAACTTGGTGTGCGTGTATATGATAACCACTGCTTTAGCTGCTTAGATTGAGTAAAAGAGGACACTAGAAAATCAAAGTTTTTTTCGTAATATCTGGGGAGATCAATTAAAGACTTGAAATAATTAAAAATTTCTTGTCTTGATAAAGATCCTTGAATTCATCAGTAAATAGTTAGAGGAAAGTAAATGATAAGAAATCTAACAAAACCATTGATCATCACTTGATAAATATAGGAATGTGACTATCAACCTCTTTTTCTTGGGAACAGATTTATTAATGCAAGGTGTTCAATGACCAACACCGATGTACACTTCAACCATGTGGCTACTGAAAATGAGACGCAGGAGGAATCATCAGACATAGGGATTGAGTGTTCGGTCCCAGTTGTTCATCTCACACCTGATATCCTTGAGACTGAATCTTTGAGTTTATTAACTGAAGACACTTATGTGGATAGTCTATTGATAACACTGCCTGTAAGTTTCACATTTGCTTTTCTCTTTTCATTAGCTTTCTTAACATTTGATTAATGTTATGTCCTTCGTGGACTTATCATGCCGTTGTTTTCATTTAGGTTTTGTCAAAAGAGGAGCAGCACACCCTTGCAGCTACTCCAGCCCATCCAATGGGATTATATGGTAAGATCCTTCCACACCAAATATAGTTTAAAGCATTGTGATTTGTCTAATTTAAGCTGTCTTGTATGCACCATTCGAATAAAACAGTTGATTTCAATGATTATAGTATAAATCCTTGAGATGTTTCTGACCTGAATGACGTATTTTTCAGCTTTATATGCTAGTTGTCTAGCTGGAAATGTGGTGGAACAATTTTGGAATTTCGCTTGGCCCTCTGCTATTGCATTAATATATCCAAGCCTTTTGCCAGTGGCCCTCATGGGTTTTGTTAGTAAGGTTGCTATTTGCATTAATAAAGTTTAAAGGACCTAAAGAGTTAAAGGTTGGAAAATACTCTTTCTGACTTTGCTCAATTTTGATTTTGAACAGCTTGCAATAATTGCTGGAGGTCCTATAGTGGGTACACTTATGGATCATTTCCCCAGAGTGCCTGCGTATAACTCTCTTAATATTATCCAGGTACTACTTACCTTACCTTGTAAATCAGATGTATGTTGAACGATTCTCCTGAAGTTTTGTAATCTTACCCTTACTCTCTTAGGCAGCTGCTCAGTTATTATCTGCAACAATGATAATTCGTGCTCATTCAGTTCCACCTTCTGCATCGTCCCTCCTTCTCCGTCCCTGGTTCATTGTACTTGTATTGAGTGGAGCTGTAGAGAGGCTATCTGGTGTAGCATTAGGAGTTGCTGCGGAGCGTGATTGGGTGGTGCAGGTACTGCATTTTCACCTTTCCAGGCTTTCCTTGTTCCATTAAGATACAATATGAACATGCATGTACAAACTTTTGTCTTCCTATTCATCATGTTTTAAACGAGGATTATCTGTAAACAGTTGGCAGGAGTGAACAGGCCTATTGCACTCGCAGAAGCAAATGCCATTCTTAGTCGAATTGACCTACTCTGTGAGGTATTTGCTATTCTTATCTTTTCCTTCAAATGTATTTCAGCGTTGTATTATATGTTCATCGAGTAATATCTGACCTTTCCTTGAAATTTTATATGCAAACAGTCCTAAAAATTGAATTTGGCTTATCCTACATCAAATTCCAGGGGATGCATATATCATGAGTTTTTGCGATTTTTGATAATTTATGTGA